>NC_061077.1:2331012-2631012 GCF_021917145.1 Hypomesus transpacificus | reverse complement strand
GAAAGCATGCAAATATGCATTTTTATAGTAATTTACATTTAGTCATTTAGCAGACGCTCTTATCCGGAGAGACTTACAGTACAGGGACATTCCTCCAAGGCAAGTAGGGTGAAGTGCCTTGCCCAAGGACACAACGTCATTTTTCACGGCCGGGAATCGATCCGGCAACCTTCTGATTACCAGCCCTATTCCCTAACCGCTCAGCCACCTGACTTATTTCTACTGACTGAAAACTGAAACAGCACTGTGTGCTTTTACTGACCTGTCATAAGCACAGTGTGTTCTCTCTCGCACAGTGGTATCCTGCTCATCTCCGATCAACCAACGGAACTTGGGATCGCTCCGCAGACGGATAGCTTTCCAGCCCTTGATGGTTATGTAGCTGCAACCGGCATTGAGGTCTCCCAAAATCACTACATTCTGAGGGGGAGAAACAGGAAGTAGAATGGGCCAAAGTCACACATTAAAGAAGGAGAAAAAAGATGTTAAAACCTATTTTGCTATGTAACCTTAGTTAGAGATTAGAACATCTAAAATGATTTTGTGAACAAATAAGAGGATTAAAAAACCTGATAAATGGTAAAAAAAATATTTGATTAACCTCAGTTTTCCACTTCTTGTAGATTCCCTTGAAGACAGAGTAGAGTTCATCAATCTCTTTCATTGCTGTTTTGGGACAGGTGTGCTGGCCAACCAGGACAAAATCCTTCACCACTGGAAAACATAATAAATAAATAAATAACCTCATGGAATTCCTCATGCTCTTAATATGTATCCATGCAATGACTAATCAATGATACTGCAAGTATAGAAGCCGCCCTTACAAAATTGTGCCTTTCCTTATGTTGATAGTAGTTACATGTTTTGACAAATGATCTGCTACATATTAAACATAGCTCTCACAGGTAGTGGGGGAGTGAAATCGGACAATAAAAGGTTCCCTGGAGAAAATATCAGTGCCATTGGTTTCTTTGCTCTCCAGTTTAGGAGAATGGTAGTGTTCTTGCACCTGCAGCAGATCCTTCCTACACACAATAAGGAAGAGAGCAAAGCCAGGAAAAATAAAAGGCAAAACATTGATTTGAGTCTCTGCTGAAATGTGTTTATACTAAAAGGCTACCTGTAAATGTAGACGTATTGCTCCTTGTACGTTTTCTTCCCCAGTCTCTTACTCTCTACGTAGGAATATGAAGATTTGTCAAATCTGGAAAGAAAAGGCACCTTGGGTGATTATTTAAAACCTAATAAAGGCCCTGTAAATATGAGGATTGGACCATAATAACAGTTAACCTCATCAATGGTCCTATATACAGTACCTGTTCAGTTCCTTCACCAGTGTAGGTATGGCTTTACCCTTGGAGTCTCGCACCTCTTGAATTAAGCATAGGTCACAGCGGGCCAGGATCTGAGAAACAGGAGATTGCATCTAGTTAGGCACTGGAATATCAAAATAATCAGTCACTCACAGTAATGATCAACATTAATTCATGACCTGCAGGAAAAGCTTTGGAGCTTCCAACCTTAACCCCTTTCAGTGTCTTTAAGTCTTACCTTGATCAAAATTCCCATAACCTTTTTGTTATTGACTTTTGCCTCCCCAAAACTCTGAACGTTAAAGGCACAAATTTTCAGCGACAGTGCAATGTTCCAAAGACAAAATCCTACGAAACACATTAGAAGTACTGGCGACCTCATTCTGCAGCATAGAGGGATTCTGTAAATAAAATTCAGAAAATGAAACTATTAACATGTGTCCTTTAATAACCTTTGTCTAAAACTCATATTTTTTTGTGTCTCTCACCCTCAGTGTTCCAGGGTAACTGATTCTCGCTTGTTGACTATTCATGATATGACAGACCTGTGGTATATTTGGGAACATACAGGTAACAGGGATAAAAGACAGGGGGCAGGGGTACGTTTGGAGGATCTGCTGCGTCAGTGTTCAGCGAGAATGGAGCTCTATCTGGAAACGTTAAAGAACGGAGCACAATGAGCTCTGGTCCTATTCAGAAAACTTTGGCTGTGTTGTCCCTAAGTTTGAGTGCTACCTAGCAATAGAGGGAGCCACATGACTCTGTTGCAGCTGCACTGTTAGAGTGCACTCAGCCGGTTCCCACTTCTCACACTCTAGACGTGCTTATTGATTGAAGTGATCTAGTAATTTACATAGACCCTGCTCATTATGGATCCTGCTGAGATCAAATCAAATCAAATCAAATCAAATTTATTTGTATAGCCCTTTTTACACGCAAGCATGTCACAGAGGGCTTCACATGCGCCCATAGAACTGCCCCTCAACCAACCTAAACCCTCAAGGAAGACAAGGAAAAACTCCCAGAAAAACTCCCACCGGGAGAAAAAATGGAAGAAACCTTGGGAGGAGCAATTCAGAGAGGGATCCCCTCCTCCAGAGACGGTTGGTAAGAGAGAGGAGCAGAACACAAGCTAAACATAGTCATACAGTGTCAATGGGTTTTGAAACACCAAAATCCATTGTTCGGCTTTATAGACGTTGGATGGGACCGGGAAACTCGCTGTTGGCCGTCATGGAGACTGGATTCCGGGATTCCTGAGACAGATTGAATAATCTATTGCTTTTATCTAGAGTACTATAAAGCAGTTTCCCAGTGTTCGTGCTGCATTTTAACTATTGACCAAGGTCAGTCATTTCAATACTATAAATAATAACTATAAATATAAAATAGCTGATCGGCACACATGAAAGCACACAGTTTTATAGCATGTGTATTTTACAAATATATTTATTTGTACACATAAATAAATGTAACAAAAAACATTAGAAATGTTATTCCTTTCGAACTGCCCCTTTCAGATAGGTCTGAGGCACCGTGAGTGTTGTGGGGATGCAACCTCCACTAGATAGTCTTCCACACGTTGTTCTAGATCTGCATACAAGACCTCAACTTGCTCCCTGAAGGGGGGATGCCACAGCCACAACATGGCAACCCCTGCCACGCCCAGCAGCAGGACCAGGAAGACATAGACTCCCAGCCAGGAGCCACAGGACTGCTTCAAGGACAGTGGAGAAAAAAGGACATCAGATACTTAGTATGCAATTCAAAGTGCAGTGGAGCTTTTCAGACTCACAGTCCTGCTCCCACCACAGCAGGTTTTATGAGAAAAACCTAAATGCTTTGCACTTTCTGTTATGTACTGGCGCTCAGAAGGCGCAAGGAAAAGTATTTCAATAAGATCAATAGAGACATATGAATCAATTCCACATTGTGAGAACATACCCAGACAAAAAGAAAAGCTGTTCCAGTGAATTTGATAAAGGAAATGATAGAACCTGCCTACACACACACACACACACACACACACACACACACACACACACACACACACACACACACACACACACACACACACACACACACACACAGTCTGCTCACCCTTTTGCTGCGGTGATGACTGAGTTGCCTAAGCTCGTCCCTGCACTGCGTCAGTCGGGCCTGGTATGACTGACACTCTTGGCCCACAGCCTCCAACTCTGTCAGCAGCTCCTCACACTGACAACACACACACACACACCACTCCCCGTTTCAGATTCTCATTCTGTCTCCGTGAGCGCCACACACATTGAGAATCTTTTTCCGGAACCCTCCCCCACCTCTTTCTCCTTCAGCTGGAGCTTGTCCTGCGTCTGACAGAGCTGCTCTGCCAGCCGAGCGCTCCCCCATCCCAGGTGCTCCTCTTCGGGCTTCCTGGAGGACTCGTTGACCTGTGCTTCAGAGTCCTGGAGCTTAATGCAGCTATCTAAGAGTCGGGGCCAAAAACAACATTCATTCAATTATCATACATAACAATTCCCTACTTCGTACATGCGTTATGGATGCAGCTACACATTTTCCTCCATGTCCTCACTGTGGAATTTCCTTTGACATTTTGCACATTTTGAATGCACCCATGTGAGTGCAACGTGAGTTTATGTTAGAAATCGTGAACCAGACTGCTGTTCTGAAGCACGTCCATCCCCCTGACCTCTCATGATCTGGACCTCTTCCCTCAGGGCCTGGTTGTCTTCCTCCAGGTAGGCAACGCAGGAGCGTAGCTCCGCCCCAGCCAGCTGGAGCGCCTCCACCTCCCCCTGGAGCCCCGCCTCTCTGCACTTGGCAATCTACACCGCAGAGACCCACAAAGAAACCTCAAACGTTGATACGCAGACGGTTTAGGGTCAGAACAAGGGGATGTTGGTCTGCCGTGTTGTACCTCAAGTTGGGTCTGCAGCTGCTGCAGCTGTCCTGCGCTGACCTCCTGACTCATCCTCAACTGGTCTGAGATCTGCTTCAGCTCATCACACCGGACCTGCCATTGTGAGGCCTCTGCCTTGGCTGACCTCAGACCCTCCTGGAGAAACACGTTTAATTTATCTGAGTGAAAGACTTGAGTTGTTGATATAGACTTTTAAACAGGGATTCTGTCGTGGGTTAAGAGTCTGTGGGGCCCTACCTGCAGAGTCTCGGTCTTGCTGAAGGCTTCGGCCTTGTCATGCGTGGCCCTCTGGATGGCTGCCAGGGCCTTCTCCTCGTACGCACCATTCTGTTTCTCCATCTGCAGCACCTGCTTCTTCAGTCCATCCCGAGTGTACTTCTGTGGAAGGAGGGGACATCACCTCAAGGTTACATCACAGCCAGGTTGATGATTTGATACAGTTCTGGATCCCTAAAGGGCACATAGACCCATGTGGGTCCATTCTCTATTGATATTAAGTGGTGTAACTCTGTGACAACCACATTCCTAAAATGATCACTACTATTATTAGGCTACTAATTATATATTAAATGCCATTTCTCTGTGTACATTAAATGTGAAGATGTTCAGCTGTAGATATCATTTCCTTACCTGCAGGCAGACTTGTAACTGTGCCTCCAGAGCTTTGATCTTGCTTTTCAACAGGTCTTCATTGCAGCGGATCTGTGTGGTGAGACAGGAAATGCCTGAGTGTCACACTAAAACCTGCACAGGAAATAACTAACGTAACGGCTGACACCACGGCTGCACCAATTAGAGCCAAGCTTGCATTATGAAAATGAGATAGCAACCAGTTTTTTTTTTTTGCAAGCTTTTTGATTTAACATGACATTCAACTGATCCACGGGCAAACTATGACACACCAACAACTATAATTTTCTCAATGAGATGAAAAACCCTATTAGTCAATTTATCATAGAGGTTAGCATAAAGGGTAAATGACAGAAGCAGTATACGAGTGCTTCAAGCTGCATTACAATGCTTCAAACACACCCTTCCTGTGTAAGAACTTTCGACTGAATCTGAGCAAGGTAGAGAACAGCAGAAGAAACTCCAAACCAGAGAGAGAGAGAGAGAGAGAGAGAGCGAGAGAGAGAGAGAGCGAGAGAGAGAGAGAGAGCGAGAGAGAAAAAAGAAGAGAAAGAGCCAACAGTTTGTAATGGTGAAGAGTATGTCTTACTGTCCACAGTTTGTCAGAGGAGTGTATCAGGGTGGAAGCATTCTTCTGCAGCACTCCTAGCTTCTTCTTCAGGGTATCCTCTCTCCACAGAGCCTCCTATGTAGGTGCAGAGTCAGAAGAGGCAAGCCCATCACTCAACCCTGTACAGGGTGGTGGGACATGATTCTAACAGCAATGTCCTTCTCGTTAACGCTTCCCTGCAGTACATGGTTTTATATTACAATTTCTTTACCTGTAAGTAATCAGCTAGCTGAATAACTTCCTGTTTTGGGAGAATGGATAAATTGTTTTTTTTAACAATATGATGAAAAACGCATTTACAGGTTGTGTAAGAAACAAAACATTGACTTGGAAATGTGTACTTTGATGGAAACGTACCTTTTCTTTGACAGTGACAAACCCAGACCTGTCCAAAGACAATACATGGTTAACACCTAAACATGAGATTACAGATTTATTACCTCATATTTTGGTAACAAATGAAGATAACACACACATTTGAAACTTAACAACTCCTCTTACACATCTAATGATGGAAGACAACATCATTTAGACTCACTCCGTCTGTACCCAGGCATCTTGCATCTTATGGGTTTGATTCGATTCTCCCATGCCTGCCTTGAGACCTATAGGCACAGTCTTGGATCCAGGGGAGGCATACATTGCAATACTCCGATCCATCTTCTTGGAAACCTTTCGTGTTTGCTCAGGGACTTCTCTGATCGGCCTGGGAGTGGATAGAAAGTTCTCAGGCTTTTTGGCAGCGTGTCTCTCATGTCCAGACTCTGCTTGGTCTATCCAGAATAAGGCCTGGGGAAATTAGAATCAATTAAGTAAAACTAAAGTACACACTCAAACACTACTGTTCACTGATGATGATATTGATACACATACAATTTGACATTGGATTGTCACAGAGAAATGTTTGAGTGGCTAAAGGGATTAAATTGACGCACAGGAGGTAAATATTCGAGCAAGACTACAGTAAGTAAAACAATGATAGCTGACAGTTAAAACCTTTACCCATTCATTGGTGCTAGCATCCTCATTGGTCAGTCTCTCGCTTGTTGACACTGTAATTGGGCATCCATTGGAAGTGGAGATTTTGCATACTTTTCCCTGCAAAGTCTGAGACATGGTTGATTTCCACTTCTTGATCGACGATTGACCTTTAGATTTCTTCCCCGATTCTGGACAGGTCCGATCTGGGCTCACTGACCGTCTTCTGTCAAACTCCAACTGTCTCTTTCGCTGCATCTCTGTCTTCATCCACTTTGTGTCTATGCCTCGTGTTGGACTTCGACAAGATGTCTGATTGTTGCGACCTCGAAGGGATTCATGTTTCTCTGCACGTTCCTCAAGCATCTGGTCATACTCTTTCATTGGAGACTCTCTCTCGGGGACTCTAAACTCTAAGGTCTCCATTGGGGGGGTCTTGTGACAGTTTAGTAAAACTGCAATGGAATGGAATAATATCATGACATTTTGTTCTCAGAAGTTGAAATAAATAAGCACAAACTTCACAATAGATGTACTTAGATGACACATGTCTATGATCTGCCTACATCAGCTGGCTGGGTTAAAGAGTGCTGCATACCAGCCTACATCTCTCACACATGGAGTTAAAACGCAGCAGGTGCAAACAATTACCTTGTTGGGAAATGTGCAATTCGGTGTTCCACAACTTCACTTTACTTCAAACCACTTAGAGCTACCATAAACTTCTCTCACAGGCTTTTGCAAGCCCCAAGGACCATGTTGTTTGAATTCTCCTTGACAGTCTGCACAGAAAAGGTTAAATGAAATATAAAGTGTAGGCCTATATTAAATTCAAATCTAGATTTCTTGATGCTCACCTAAAGCTGTTACAATATGTTCAACAATGTTCTGTATATGTCCAGGTTAATTCAATGCAAACAAAATAGTTCTATAATGATACAATGACAGTTGCTTTGAGATCGCTGAGCACAGAGCTTGGGTAAGGAAGTTTTAGATCCAATACATGCATGAAGAGATTGCCTTTTACCTGCTCAGTGATCTATCTCGTTATTTTTCTTGAAAAGGGGTCTTGAAGTGACAGTAAATAATATTCCAACAAGCAACACACTCTTTCTTCAAAAACTAAGACTGATATGTCGCGGTTTTCTCTGAGCCTTTTTCTGTCTTGTATATTTAACAGGAAGTGGAGAGCCACACCAGTCATATGTTCCTCTATCTCACCAGCCAGCCACATTACAAGTGATGCCACACACATGTGGGCCCTAAGATTAGACATGGACTTAGCCAGTTCCCACAGTAAAACATTTGTTGTACCATGTTTGGAGAATAAATTATATCACAGTCCAATTGTATTAATTTAATTTAAATACATTTCAAATAAAAGTATTTTTGTTATGTTGTTGAAAACTTTCATTTTGTGTCAGTAGATGGAATATGTCTGAAGAAATACCTGTTTTAGACCCATAGATGTATGTGTTTTCATTGCACTTCAGCTGTGTCCAGGCTCACCAATATTAACATTTGATGATAACATACATTTTCTTTTCCTTTTGATGATTGTGTGTGCTGTGCTCCCTCTAAAGTTTTTGAGTACATTAAATAATATGTAGGCTTATTTATTTATTTGTTTATTTATTGTATATTCTTTAAATACACAGTGAAATTAAATATCAAAAGCATGGAAAGATCAAAGGTCCTATTCTGACAAACGTTCGGCAACTGATAGTTGTTCATTCAATGTAACAAACGTGTGCCACCTAGTGGAAACAGGTTTGTATGACCTAATACAAACCTACAAAATCCTGCAGTCTCGCGTTATTTGAAAACGATTTCCTGTCTGTCCGCCATCCTTGCTGCTCTCTAGAAGGGCACGAAGAGGCCGAACAGAGGGAACAGAGGGAAGGTGCTAAGTAAAGCAAGGACTTGGCACTTCGTCTTTCAAATATGCTGTCCAGGCTCGTTTTCGTTTCAGGTATGTATGATCTAACGTTAAAGATGTGATGTCAAATATGCGTGACTTACAACTGTTACGAAACAAAGCACGCTATTTTTTACTTGATATGAATGTGAAGCTGAAGGGTAAAGTGAAGGCCTCACGTTGAATGGAGTATGCTGCTAGCTAGCTAAAGTTGGAATGCCTCGCGTCAAATAGCAACCCCTATTTCGATAGCTAGATTACCTTATTGACTGTTCAAAATACAGTATCTACGCATCTAACATGTCTAGCAATGAATGAGTTTTGTTGAATGCTTTAAATGTCAGCCTGCCCCAGTGCATTTTGACAACATTGTGCACACAGTATTAGCCGGACAGTTTGTGCAATCAATTTGAAAGCTGTAGCTGACGTTCATCTGCCAGTGAAAGGCACTTAGCTCTAGCTATTTTAGCAATGGTAGCTATAGGCTACATGAGTTACTTGTTCTGTTTGGTTACATATATGCTGGATGGTGAAACGTACTTCTCAAGGTAAATGTGAGGGCTGGCAAATGTTTTATAACTGCAATGCATTAACAGTCAGTGTAATTACAGTTTTGATGGACAACATCTTTGACTGCTAGCTAAGTATTGCTAATGTCAAATGGCACAGTAGAAAAAGTCATATTCACAAGACATATATATATATATCGCAAAGATGCAGTTGTCATATACAAGTGAATACAATGAAAGATTGCAGACTCAAGGTGAATCCTATACAAATATTTGTTGGTGCTGTTTGAACAGTTGGGGCGAAACACTGCCCTTCTTGCTGCTTTCCCACCTGTCATGTCATGACTTTTGGAAATGACTTTCAGAAGTCAATTGACGTTTTCTTCTTTTTCAGCCAATGCTTTGAAAGGCAGCGGCCCCATTGGAGCTGGGTACGTAGACATGATTATCTACTTAAAAATATTCTACAATGTTTGTTAACGAAATGTGGAGTGTAATTCCTGTCCAAGTGTTTCCCTTGATTTTAAAGAACTTGTATATAATTTTACGTAAACATTAACAAGGTGTCTTCTAGCTATTTGTCTGTGTTTTACAAAGTGTATGCTGGTGTTCCTCTGTAGACTGGTCCAGGTTTCCCACCTCCACACATCTCCCCAGAGTCTGGTCCCAGTACCCCCCCTGCCAGAGAAGGGGGGCAAGGTCCGCCATGGCATCATCCCTGATGAGATCTTCCAGACGCTTTACCCCAAGACTGGTGTCACAGGTCAGTATGACCACCCAGAACTGAATGATCATTCTCCCCTCTGTGCACATGCACATTTAATTGACCTTTTTTCCTTTCCACTGTACAGAATATTTAGTACTGGATTATTGAATTCGTGAATTCAACTGCTTTTGACTTGCTACCATTTGCACCGGAACATTTTCTTCATGTGTGTTGTTTCTCTTCCAGGGCCTTACATGCTAGGCACTGGCCTCCTCCTGTACATGCTGTCCAAGGAGATCTACGTCATCAACCACGAGACCTTCGCTGCTGCCTCCATAGGAGCAGTTATTATCTACGGTGTCAAGACGTTTGGCCCCAGCGTTGCAGAGTTCGCTGACAAACTGAATGAGGTGGGTCATGTTTTAGGACAATGACAATGTTAGTATTTGCACCTGTCTGACAGATAATTGGATGGGTCACCACAATACCTCAACCCCCACGAACACACTTTTTAAAAACCAAGATTTTGGAAAACCAACTGTAAATGAATATAACATGCACAAGGTGTGGGTGTCGGCATTCCTCTGACTATCGTGTCCTGTGTCGGTGTGCAGGAGAAAGTGGCCAAGGCTCAGGAGGTGAAGGATCTGGCCATGGCCAGTCTGGCCCTGGCCGTGGAGAACGAGAAGAAGGAGCAGTGGAGAGTAGACGGACGCCAGATGCTCTTCGCAGCTAAGAAGGTAAGATGGGTAGAAAAAATGGTCTTGAGACAATCTCCTTCACCTTTTTTTTTCTTTTCTGCTATTTTATCAAGTCTCTAATACAAAACAAGGAACCAAGACGTATCATTGGACAACACTGATATGAAAACCTGAACGATGAAATCCAATATGAACCTCTGACATCCCTGTAGTACATGGCACACACTACATCGGACATCTCGAAGGAGGATAATGGTGTCCTTTAGCCTCACGTATCCCTCTGTCCTCTTCTCTCCAGAACAACGTGGCCATGCTGCTGGAGACCAACCGCCGGGAGAGGCAGCACATGGTGCACAACGAGGTGAAGAAACGCCTGGACTACCAGATCGCCCTGCAGAACCTGCACCGCCGCATGGAGCAGGAGCACATGGTCAACTGGGTGGAGAAGAACGTCATCAGTAGCATCACCCCCCAGCAGGTAAGTGACACGGTGATGGCCTCAGAAACCACCAGAGCAACTGCTCAACTCTCGGAGGAACATCCGTCCAAGTGAATGATGAAAGTAAAGTAGGATGTTAAAGAGTGTTGGTTAGGCCTTTGGTGTTGTTGGACTGAGTTGCCGCTAACATGGGTTTGCCACTAGAGGTAGTCATTGTACTGCAAGGACGGTGGCGGCCTAACATTTTTTTAATTTGGGCTAAGGTGCACAGGATTGCCTGTGACCTGACTTGAGTTTCTGTCCTGTCTTACAGGAGCAGGAGAGCATCGCCAAGTGTATCACAGACCTGAAAGCCCTGGCCAAGGCCACCCAGGCCAAAGCTACTGCATAACTGTACAGTTTGTCAGTGAAGACTCTCCTAAACTCACTGGTCTCATGAGATGCCCACTTTTCATTACAAATAAACTATTTCCTCTTGAATGATGGACTCTGTCGTATTATGGGTGTGTATATACACGTTAACTGATTAAAAAAAATAAATGGTTTGCTTATTCACTACTCACCTAGTCTGTTGTTTGTAACCACTGGTGGAAATAAGTGTATTTAAACTTCTGGATACTAATTAACCTGGGTTTGGTTTCATCAACATTTAATTTGTTTCATCTCCATAACAACATGGGTAAAAACATGACTCGATTTGACTCATGCCTTTTATATGTCACTCGCAGATGGCTTACGCACTCGCAGACTTGTTGTGGGGAACTTTGCTCGACAGGAAGGGTATACTGCCAGGGATTCCACACCTTTGGACTCATGAATACCAAATGCCAGCTATCTTCCATTTCAGTGTAATTGCCCGTCTAGAAAACGGAACGATGGGCTGAACCTCCATTCCGTCCCCACCACAGCTGAGCTGTACTTTGACCTTTAGTGAGTAAGCAGGAAGCTAGGTATATCTGCTTGGTTAGTACTTGGGAATATGTAATGGATGTTGTCTTTGACATGTATGCAATGTGTCGAATATCGATGTGAAAGGACCAGCAATAGAACAGTGATAAAGAACATTGGCGTGACCGTGAAAGGTAAAAACATGGATAATGTAGTCTCATGACAAGATTTAAAGTAATGAGTCAAGAAATGGTTGAGGTCTTGTGTAAACGAAATACTGTTCTATACATTTACTCTTTTAAGGTTGTACAATACTTTGATCTGTAAAAATAAATGGTTTGTAATTTCACAATTTAAGTTAGCCAGCAAGGAACTTAGTTCTCGTAACCTAAACCTTAGGTGTGTTTCTCATACATTGTATCTTATTAGGAGTAAAAGGTTTTTTTTCCAATTTATTTGTATGTCTGTTTAAGGGAAAGAACATAATTGATTGTCAGATACTGAGGTATGTGCTACCATCATTTGAATCTTGATCTGGGCTGGAAATTGTTTGATCATTAAACATGAACCAAACTGACCACGTGGTCTATCATACATTATCTTACAAACACCAGCTGCATTAAGTATTTGTTTCACATGCAGTCTATGCAGTGGCAAATTAGGTTTGAAGTTAATTGGGTAAGGTTATTCTGTGAGATTTGTGTTTGAAGACTTTTAATCTGTTTCAAGAACATCAATAAGAAGGATATTTATTGTAGTTTACATCCTTTTTTCTTTATTTAGGAAATTGTCACTTTGTGTTCACAAGGAAAGTTGATAAAGCAGTCTGGTTATTTGTACAGAATGGGTGTGGTGACATTATTGTCATGTAGGCCATTTCCGTCTTACAGTGAACTTTACATTTGTGATAAAAGGATGAAAATGGTTGGTAACACGGGACCCTTCTATCAGGAAAGATAGTTTTAGATAGTCATGTCAGCCGATGTCATGTCAGTCAATGTTACCAGCACAATTATCACTTAAATTAGTAAAGGCTTATGAATGGATTACTGTTATTTAGGCCATATCACAACCGATTGCCAAGGTCTTTATCAAATCAATTCACATTGTAAATATGTACAATACTATACACATTTAGCAGCTTTAAAGTCAGACATCAAATGTAGCATTATGGCTAGCTCTATTTTCGTGCAGAACTACAGCTCAAGAATGTCTTGATTAAAGTGTTGACATGTATGTTTTAGAGATTCCCTCATAAGGAAGCGTCCATAATGAGGTCAAGCATGTCCAGACCCACTGGCAAATCTATATATTGTAAGTTCACCATCCAACCCCATATACTGTTGACTCTTCAGATATACTGTGGACTTTTACTGTATAACTATTTGCTGTGGAAGTAATCATATTTTCCCCATGTAATCTAATCAGTACAAAGAAGGGAGTATTCAGAGTCCATGAACAAACAACCAGACAACTTTCAGTACAGAGTGGAGGTAAGGTCTGCCTGCAGGGCCTTGGTCACCATGTGAAATCACCAGACTGAGCACAACGCTCTGTGTGTAGGGCAACTCTGCATCAACACTAACAACACCAAACATCTCCTCCTCCCGGGGCTCTCTCTTCTCCAGCACTTGTTCACATGTGAGCTGGATGGTCAGGAGGTGAAGAGCCTGAATGATTGTGTGGCCAGGTTGAAGAGGCTGGATGCCAAAGGGCGCCTATGGGGCCAGGAGATGATTCTGCAGGTGCTGGGGGGCTACCTCCAACTCACAGATATTGAGACCAAGGTATTGTGGTACTGACTCAACTAAGAGAGTAAACAGTCCCCACGGTTGCTTTGTTATTTTCACCAAATGGAGACTTTTGGATGTGCAGTGGCATTGTTTTTTTGTTGTCTCATGTTCATGTACTCTGTCTCACTCTCTCTATCTCTGACTTTCTCTCTCTCTCGTCTCTCTGACTTTCTCTGTCTCTGATTCTGCAGGCAGAATTGGAGTCGATTCCTCTTATCAGCATCCAGCATACAAATGCCGTGTTGGACAGCTGTGCCTATAACTCCCTCCTGACAGTCACTGTGAAGGAACGCAACAGACAGATACCCCAGGTCTTCATGTTCCAGTGTGAGGAGGTTGGGGTGAGTCACGGTTGACTAGAATCATGTTCTCATTCAATCCGCTTCCAAAGAAAGAGAGAGAGAGATTTCGAAAGAGAGATTTACAATGACACATTACCTTACACTGCAGAAATAGTCCTTGGCAATGTTTCACAACTTGATACAAGGATTTGGTCATGAGGAAATTGACTCATGGTTTTACAGGCAGAGCACATCAGGGTTGACTTAGACAAGGCAGTCAAGAATGGAGGGGCAGACGTTGAGCCTCGCAGAGTGCAAAACAACATCAGGTACGATATTGCATTGACGGCATGTGCAATCTGTCCAACATTGATGGGTAACAATGTCTTCTAGAAAAACATTTAGGATAACAGAAATGGGTTTGCAGACCAACACAACTAGAAGATTCTGTAACTAGAGACAACCTATTTTGCTTTTGCCCAGGAGCGACCTGGAGAACATCATTGGCCATCAGGTTCCTGGTGGTTTCCGCCCACCTGGGCATCCTCCTTCTGATAGGCTGCCAGAGAGAACCCCCCCTCCCCCAGACCGCCCTGCCCCTCATTGGAACGGCCAGGATTATGGTGAGGAGGATCCTGTCTTTTTCAATCCCTCACCACACTTTACTGAGAGCTCCAGTATGTAGTCATTAAAAGCACTGATAGCACTAACTCTCACCTATGTGAGTTTCACATTTAGCAAGTTTTAATTCAATTAATGTATGTCATCAGACGATTAATGGCACAATGGACAGTTTTAACATCTTGTCCTGTGTTTTATGATTCTGATTCGGTAAAAGACTAAAGAAGCAAACAAATGTCACCATAAGGGGCATAGATTCTGTCATTCATTCAAGGTTGAATCAACTGTCAATCAACTGTCACTAAACTGTCACTCAGGATTTCCTTTTGTTTCTCCTACATGGATTATTCAACCTACATTGATAAAACATACCTGATGATCAACTACAATTTATTGGGAACATCTGGATGCGTGTTGTAGGGGTTTTATTGGTGAAACGACCCAGCCCCAAACCCCATCTCTGTAATAATAATTAATAAAGGCTGGTTTAAAGTACTTCTTCCTGCCTCTATGTATTAATGGGTTCCATTCAGACCTTAACATGAGGTATTTTCTTGAAGTCTGTTTAATGTCAACAAGATTAAACAAGCCACTTTACTTGGCTATACCCAACGTGTATTAGCGCATACCTAATCAGATTATGCACCGTTTGCCCATGTTTAACAAACAATTTAAAAAAACTTGCCCTACGTTTTCTGTTTGTCTTGATGTAAGTAATCGACTCAGTAATTTTCATGGTGATATCTAAAAGTTAACATCTTTACAATTTTCACGTGAGAAAAAGAATGAATGGGCGTATGAATAGGCTATATTAGATTGTTTTTCTAAACTTTCCCCTAATGGGATTGTTCTGGGCATATTGAGGATACAAAATCCCTCCAGAGTTTGCTTCTGTTGCAATTTGTCCTACCTTTTTTCATAAAATGATTGGACAAAAATGTATCTATTGAAAACTGGTTTGTATTTATTTTCAAGTGTCTTTTCTGTGTGTTTCCAGAGATGATGCCAGCCCCTCCAGTGTACCCCCCTTGGGAGGAGCCTGTCTTTAACACAGAGGTGTACGGGGGGTCTCAGCACAGTCAAGAGGAGCCTTCACTTGCAGACATAAACAGGAGCGTTGTCAGTATTACCTCCTACTTCAACAATTAACACATTTAATAAGATGTTTTCCTGTTTGTTTGATTTCAATAGTACCAGGGTTTTTGTATATGTATCATTACAGTTATTGTCATGATTTCATTTATGATAAATAATTCATACAGCTTTTTTTACATAGCAAAACTGTACACCAAATATAAAGTTTGCCAACCATGCTATTTATTTTTGCAGGAAATCTTAAATCACGTGCTTGATGATGTGGAGTTATTCCTGCAGCAAGTGGTTGCTGCTACGACAAATAATGGAAAAAAACAGAAGAAAAAGAATAATAAGAAAAAAGCAAATACAAATGGTAGTGTAATGCTAACTAAACCAGAATCACATTGATTGATCCTGATTTTCAATAGGATCAATAGCAATCATTTAATGCTTTGCCATTTCCTACAGCTGAAAATTTGCCCCATTGGGAGGAATTTGTGTCTTGTCTGCAGAAAATTAAGTATGGATTCAATCTTCTGGTGTGTTACCCTCTCCCTGGTGCATTTATCACAAAATATGAAAATGCACTATCCAATGCAAATTTAAACTTTATTTTCAGTTGGCCAAATGTGCCATAATACCAGTATGCATGATTATTGCCCCTCAGTTTTCTATATATTTTAGTTTCACGTTTGCAATCAAGAGACACGTCCCCCCCAAAAAAACCTCCTACTTGTTTTCAATACTAGGGGAAAGTGAACGGTTTCATCGACCATCCCAGTGCTCCTGACTACGTGCACTTCTTCTTTTCTATCCTGTCCACGGTAAGTGTACAAAACTACAACGTTGCACTTCCTCTGTTTAAAAGCCTTTGTTTGAGTTCACTCTGTTTCAGAGTGTCAAACATACTGTCCAGAGGTCCTGTTCCCTTGAAACACTTCCAGATACCAGTATGTGTGGTTACATTCATGCAATTCATGATTAGCTTTCCTCTGTGTTTCAATATACTTTCTCTCTTTTTTTGGACCTATTCCAGTTGATGTCTCCTTACCCTCCAGACCTGCCCCCCACAGTCCACATCCCCCTGTTGACAGAGCAGGCTCTTCTTCTACTCAGCCAGGTGGTTACTCCACAGGAGGACCAGCTTTGGAGGTCCCTGGGAGACAACTGGAACCTCCCCAGGTGAGCTGCACAGTCTACCCCACAATGACACCCAAAATGGCACCTATAAACACTCCTAGTTACCCCTATTCCAAGCTGAATACACCATATAAACATGCTATAATTGATCATGAACCACAACAAACGACGGTTCAGACTACCACCTACAGTGGACACTTTTGTTCCCTTCCCTCCACAATCATCTTCTGGTCTTCTACTTCAGGTCCAAACACCCAGAGGGCCACATGCTCCCTCCATACATACCCCAGTTCAGTAATGGTTGGGAGCCTCCTTTGCCACCTCAGAGTCTGCCAATCAGCAGGAGCAACAGCCATCACGCCATGAGAGAAGGGGCCTTTGTGCCAAGGCAGGCTGAAGAGGTGCAGCTGGAACATAGCACACAAAGGCCATAATCTCTCATGACTCAATGAAAAATTTGCTCAAATATTTTCACTCTAAGAGTTCGTACTGGTCAAACACTGTTACAGGACTTGGTGACAATTAATCGTAGAATGTCAATATAATCCATCAATATCAAAATGTTCAAAAACGCCTGTATGTAATGTTAACCTCATGATCTCATAGGTATTATGCTTTCTCAATGTTATATTGCCATTATCTCCATAGGCCATGGTGAACAATCCATGGGCCCCCCCGCCACCAACCCAGTGAGTTGTAGTAAAACAAAACTGTCATATGTTATCATACATGTATATGTTTAAACTGCTTTCACACAAGGTGTCTGTCTCCAAACAGCAAAAGGGAGCCGGCTGTCATGATGCGTGTGATATATGACTTCATGGCAAGAAACAACCAGGAGCTGAGTGTCATGAAAGGGGAGGTGGTCGAGGTGGGTCCGTCACTTAGAAGACTTGTTTACCGAGACACCAGAGTCCTGTGCATTATGTAGCTTACAGTTGGAAGAAGTGTACCAAAATATAATGTAAAAAGTCTGAACAAATTAAGGGTAACTGCTGAGGTAAATCTACTTCTTTATAAATGTGTGTGTGTTTAAAGGTGGTGGACAAGTCCAAGCAGTGGTGGATAATTCGTAATGTCCGCAAGGAAGAAGGTTATGTGCCTCAGAATATTCTGGAGCCTGTGGATGCTGGAAGGCCAGTGGAGGATGACCAGGTGAGAACAAACTGACCTTGTCAGAGCTGCAGAGCTTCTAAAATGTATTCTGAATATTCCCCGTGCTCTGAGAAAATTGTAGTTTTGCTCTTCTAATGTGGACGAGGCACCTGCTGTAAGGAGGGATGGCAGCAAAATAACCGGTATTGAGGTTCTCTTATCTCAGGACATGCACTCACCACCACCCCTCAACATGATGTCCAGACCTGCGGATGTCAAAGCCTGGTTGGAGTACAAGGGCTTCTCCAAAATGTAAGGAGTGAAAATTGAACAACATCATTTTTTATCGCAGTTTGCTTGTGCCCATGAAGTTATCAGTATCCGTGTCATTGCGACAAATGCTGTGTTGTGTGTGGTTAGAACGGTGATCAGCTTGGGAGTGCTGACTGGGCAGCTGTTGCTGGGGATGTCCAGGGATGACATCAGGATGGCATGCCCGGAGGAGGGAGGCAGGGTCTTCTTCCAACTCCAGAGCATCAAGTCTGCCATCGCGGTAGGTGATCACATACTGGACACAGAATACAAGACCTGACGTACCCAAGACAGAAGTAGTCACAATTTCTTTGAAAGATGACTTAATTTTTTTGCTCTTCCTTTACCTGCAGCTTGCCAGTGAATCTGGGTATGGTGCTTATAATGGGCGCTGAACAGACCAAAACCCTTAAGAACCATAGCAAGATTTCAACCAGACCATGTAGAATCAGTAAGACTTAAGACAAACCACTCTGAAGAATTAAAACATATTTAAACTTTAAATTATTCTTGTTTAGTTCAGTGTTTGTGGATATGTAATTTGATCTTGTTATACAGTTGATATGCTCTGTAGGGTGATATCAGAGAAGTGTTGCTTCGCCTTCACCTTATCTTACTTTATCAAGCATGCTTTATCATCTTAAAACCTAGACTGTCATTTCAGTAACTTTACAGAATTATATTTTCAAACTGCCTACTTATGTATCCAGGTTAATACTTTAGTGTGACTGTAAATTCAAATGTTCCATAATTATATGTTCATTATAGTTGCCCCTCATTCATAAGTAATTAGTCTGGGAAACAAATCTGACGTAACCCTGACAATTGAGTACCATTTACTGTGCAAGAAAAAGACCATGCGATTTTTTATCAATAATGATTTGTCTTATTAAAAAATAAATCTAAACAAGGATCTACCAAAACGAGTCTACTGAACATATTGAAATACATCTTTACCCTAAATGTTACACCCAAGTGAATTACAGATGGTATAGTCAGTATTTGCACAGAGATACACAGAACCTAATGCTTTTCAACTATTTAAACCACATTCTAAATGTCTTCTTCTGTTACTTAACTAGGAAATGATTCAACACCACTTAGCATCTAATGTTAATGTCCAACATTCTCCTCATTTTGTTTTTTTTCTTGTTTATTTCTTGTTCTTTACTCTTTCTTATTTCCCCACTTGGCCATCTTGTTATTGACAGGAGTCTTCATAAATCTGTTTGACTTCATGTAGGCAGCAATCTTCTCCAAAGCCTGTTAAACAAGACAATAAAATAAAAAGTTATAATAAATAGTTAATAAATAGTTGAAGTCGTGATTAACAAAACAAACACGTATGTTCTGATGACATGGTGATGTGGATATCTTTTTTTAAGACGGGTCTGACCTCAAAACGGTCCAAGAAATCAGTGAGTTTCTTGAAGTCATCCAGGCACTTGGCATTAAGCATGCGGTGCTGATCCAACAGCTCATACATGATGAAGTCCACAAATGTGATCTAGGAAATGAGGTTGGTTCACAGCTCAAAATGATATGGAAACGGTCATCTCATTCAATATTGTAAAATACTCAAATATCCACCTTGTCACCAGCAAACCACTTCAAGTCTCCCAGAAAGGCTGAGAACTGCTTCAGTGTGCCAGGCAGCCTCTCCATGTACCCTGGTTTGATCTTGTCCTGAAAGCAAGAACCAGGCGGGGGTCAGATGGCTGAGCTGTTAGGGAATAGGGCTATTAATCAGAAGGTTGCCAGTTCGATTCCCGGTTGTGCGAAATGACGTTGTGTCTTTGGGCAAGGCACTTCACCCTACTTGCCTCGGGGGGGATATCCCTGTACCTACTGTAAGTCGTTCTGGATAAGAGTGTCTGCTAAATGACTAAATGTAAACCACAGCTTTATTAAAATCAATTATGTGTCCACATGTTTCAATTATGTATAAATCAGTCCAATGAGCCACACACTCACAAAGTCAGTGTAGCACATCATCACAAAGCCATTGCGGAAATCCATCGATTGATTCTCCAAGATGTCCACTCGAATTCTCTCATCTTCTGTCTCGCCACCTATAAGATGAGAAAACATAACTCCATTTAACTTGATGGACAAACACTTGAGTTGAAGTCTCCACAGCTTTGTTGAATACACTTACAGAGGTTATGCTTGCGTGCAATGTATCTCATAATGGCATTGCTCTGGACAATCTTTCTGTCTCCATCCTCCAGAAAAGGCAGCTTGAGTTCAAAAGGGTTTTAGTTGGTTGGCTTCAATGCAGCATATTCTAGTTCATTGTAGGTATGCAGTACTTACATTCGGAAAGTCCATTCCAAGTTTGGGTTTTTCATCAAACCAACAACTTTTGTCATAATTTGGGGCTGTGCAAAAATACAAAACAAAAGCAAAGATATCAGTTATTAAACCACTTGCACATATTTAAAATCAAACTGTATTTCTGTTATCATATACATTTTTATAAAAGCTCAACAATAAATATTGAAGCTTTTTGTGTGTGAGCAAATCACCCCATCAATCACCCCCTGAACTACACCTGAGTATTGTTGAGATTAAGAATAAGAACTCGTATAGGTTAGGAACATTTAATTAGGTTACCTTTATTTATTAGAAGTTTAGCTGCTACGGAATGTCATGAGAGGCAGGATCAAAGAATTCCAATGTACCTGAACTTGTTACAAATGGCAATAGACTTGAACTGTTTTCAAGTCTTACACCGCCCCTCACAGATATAGTACTAATTCTAACTCACGAGATCTTTTCACCTTACCTCAATAGGAAATGGCAATGGCCTGTATTGTGATGGGTTAGAGCAGAGCCATAGAAAAATATATTTTTCTATGGCTCTGGGTTAGAGCTACCCGCTACATTAATTACCTTCACCACACTGGTAGAACTTTTCCTCGTACTTAATCCCAGTGTACTCCAAAAGAAGGCGGATTGGCTGGGCAAGCTGTTAACAGACAGTGAATAGTCAATGAAATAATACATATTTAATTATGTTTATTGGCATGTTAATGCAAATTTCATTCATATAAATATTAAGAACTTTCATTTATACATGAAACAGTGAAAGAGCCCACGTGCTGCCTGTCGATGGTTTGCAGTTACATAACCTTTTCATTTGTTAATGATTTTTGAATTCCATCGACGGAAAGGAATCAGGATCATGTAATAACAGTACCATAAATAGTTCAATATAATGCAGTTTGCACAAGGCAAAAAATATATATGAATTTGCTGCAGAGGAATTTTCACCCAGAGAATGTAAACTTCACCCCCGCCACTAATTGGATAGGTCGTTGCTTAGATTCTGATGCTAAAACAAGATTCTTACCCCACGAATGTCCCAGTATGCCAGTTTCATCGCCATTATGTTAGTGTTAACAACTCGCTAAAGCAGTACAAGGATTACGTAGTCAGACACACTCGGGAGTCAGTGAGTGAACGGGTTTCTGCCACGGCGTAGGCGTTATGTAAAAACAGCCTATCAAGAAAGACCATGTGGGAGTGGTGAGTAGACTATCATGTGAGTGGGATATCAATGGAAACCAGACCTTTATATTCCACAGCAGGTGTCTTTATCATGTTTTTCTACCTATCAGTAGCCTACGTGCAAACCGCAGGTAATGCGTTTGCGTGTGGCAAGAATAAGGTTTTCGGGTTTGCGGACATATTTTTACCTCCAATCAGAGGTGCGTTGCGTTCTTGCTTGTGGGTAATGAGAGATCATTCTAGATAATCCACAAAACTTTCTACGATTAAGCAGTAGGTTAGTGAAGCTGTTTTCTGACACAGTTTAAACTGTTAAGCTGTGGGAGTGGTGTATACATCACTTCAAATCCAGATTTGAGAGGCCTGCTATCAGACTATTCTTCTCAAAAGTAGCCACCACAACCTACAATGAAAGCAGCAAAAATGTGGTTTGCCCCACCAAATCAGGGGGATCCGATGGCTGAGCGGTTAGGGAATCGGGCTATTAATCCAAAGTGCCTTGGGCCAGGCACTTCACCCTACTTGCCTCTGGGGAATGTTCCTGTACTTACTGTAAGTCACTCTGGATAAGAGCATCTGAAAAATGACTAAATGTAAATCTCACTCCAAGGTTTTGGGAAAAGTTGGCAGCCCTGATAATATAATTGATATATATATATTCACTCAGGTGTCTTCCTAAGAATGGGCTTCTGGTATTTTAATGGGCATGTGTGAATATTAGTTATTAACGCTCTGTGGTCAGTTGTATACTTTCCAGCTTTTTAAAGTAGGGCTGTGAAAATGCACTTGTGCTGAACTTCCTCTTGGCTATGATTGGGAGGAGGCTATGTGGTGGTTCCAGGCAGCAGATAATGTCCCCTCTGTTTGGTCCACAGAGACATATTCAGCTCCTGTCTCATGATGACACTAGAGCCTATTCAGACAAAAATGTCTGGACAATATCATCCTCTCTAATTTCCATCAAATGAACATCAAATGGATGTTCTAGTCTAATTGCTCACCCTCATTAACAGATCCCTTTGGAGCCATGTCTACCTTCCCTTGGAACTAATAAGCTTTTAAACTGTTTGAAGATATGTGAATATCTGGATGGGTGGTGGATCTGTGTCTCTTTCCTCATCCTGGCTGGCAGATCTTTATGCAAGCAGAATTTTAATGCACTTCATTTACATTTTACTGTCAAGAAAAAAGATACCTGTCTCACGAAATCCCCCCCCTTAAAATACACATATTAAATATAAATAGTAATTAATTTTTTTTACATATCCAGTGCAAGAATGATGTAGGAAAAGAAAGAGTTAACAAATGTATTTGAGGTTTGTGGACCATAAGCAATAAAAGCTGAAGTGTCAAGTTAATATCCAGGTCACGACCTATGATACAGGGTTTTAGCACGATATGTTTGTCTCAGGGAACAAATAAACAAGTGGATCATGGAACATAAAATATATCAGCTGAAAAATGCGATCACAGTTTAGGAAAACATATGCATCACCAGCACAATAAAATGTGCTTGAATTCTTTCCATTGTACTGAACATTGATCTCTACTCAGAAGAGGAGTGGGCAGACTGCATAGAGAATGGAAACTACATGCAAAAATGGTGGTTATTACAGTTGACTGTACACCGCTATGAATTAGGCCGTGTGCCACAATAGCAGCAGGAACCCTGTAAAGAAACATACAATAAATGCCTTTATGCCACCGAAGGAGAACACCATAAAGACTAGCAGAAACAGGAACACACAAATGACAGCGGAGTATGTTGCCTTGCTCACACAGGTATTTCTTGGAGCCAGAGAAGCAGTTGTGGTATCTGTAAAAATACTGCCGTAATAGATGTCGTAGTGAAATAACTATGATTTAATATGATACAGTATGTTCCAGATCTTCACATAGGAATGGATGATGTATTTTGTCCACAACATTGGTTGACAAAAAAATGCTATATAAACAATGTGTTCACTCAAATAAATATAGATAAATAGACAAAACCACAGGAAACAATTAAAAGTAAGCATTCCATCAATCATCTGAAATGTTACAAACACTTGGTAGGGAAACCTTCAACAGCAGGTACATTTGAGGAAATACAACAGACACGACTTCATAACCCACAAACCATCATAAATGTGAAACATTCCCTAACCAGTCCAAACTCTGGGTATGATATGAGTTGTGTTGAGAGATTTGAGCAGGTAGGATATCCATGCTTGATTTGGAGCCACATGAGATGAGGTCCTCACTTCTCCCCCTGTGCTTGTCCCATGCAGAGGATGCTCTCCTCCTCAATGGTCTCCAGCTCATCGGTGCGTATGGCCTGGGTAATCAGGTTGAGTTCCTCACACATGGTCTCATGGCGGTACGCCAAACGGATGTCAGGGACGTTGCTGCGCCTTATGTCGTTACCTTCCTGTCCTTCCTTGAGGTAGTGAGGGCCCAGCCAATAGCTCTTTGCCTAAAGAGAAGGAGGGCTTTCATGGTTTGTCTGTGCTCTGTTGCAAACTGAATATCCCCCAGTGGGACAATAAGGAAACTGAACTCAACTGACACTTTATGTACGTTTCAGGTCTCCAGTGGACTATTGTGATGCATTTCCAGGGAAACAAATGTAGATAATGGACAACCTAGATAGTAAGCAAGTACCTTATGGGAGAAGCCGCTCATCAGGACACTGTTTCTGGCCAGCTCACACATGTCACAGGAGCTCAACTTCCACACCTGGGCAGCTATGCTGTACTCCTCCATCAGGGGCTCCTGAGACGCATCACAGAGAGACACGCTTTATACCCACACCACAGCTGTGGTTACTGGGACAGAATTTCCTTCGGTATCAATAAAGCGAATCAAATGTTCCATAATGGAATGACACACGGGCATTGAATCAGCAGAAGGAGTTACTGGGATATTTGTACTTAATGTAAGTCGCTCTGGATAAGAGCGTCTGCTAAATGACTAAATGTAAATATATTGAGCATGAATCAATTTGCGGTCACCAACCTTGGTGAAGTGGAACTGCAGGGGGTCGTCGGTGGACAGGGACACCACTAGGCCCCTGGACAGGTACTCGGGCAGGGGGTTACGGTGGTAGCTGAGGAACAGGCTGTTGTTACTGAGGGGAGACATGGCGATGCCGATCTGAGCCAGGTAGTACAGGTACTGCAGCACTGGGGCCTTAGGGGAAGGATGGGGCAGAGATTAGCGTTGGCATCAACTTGGTTTGCATTCGTCCTTGCACCACCCCTCAGGGCTTCAATTCAAATTGGGATCCTTGGGATGTGTTTCTTTGGATAAAAGTCTTGGTTAAATGAATTAAATGTAAGTAAGATTACAAAAGCTCTATGAGAAATCTGCCCAGAGACAGGGGAACCAAATAGATACACACAGGAACAGTGTTTCTTCGTCAGATCCCTTCCATGTGCCGTGTGAGACGGCAGACGCTTGCGTGCTAGTGAAGGAAGCTACGGTAGACGCTGCAACACAGACCTTCCTGAGCAGCAGCCCATGGGAGATGTTCTCAGACAGCATGAAGCCAGAGACCAAGTGGTGGATAGGCCCCGCCTCCCCGCAATGTGGACGCAGCACGAGCGTGTTGAAGCCTCGCTGCCTGGAATAATAGAGAGGTGAGAGATACGCTACCTAGCATGCTCAACAGGTAGCACCTCCAGTGACCCGGAGAAGCTTAACGTAAACAGTTTTAGTATTCAGTACATTTTGGTGAAACTTGCATGGAATTGTAAATTTTTACCTGACCCTAACTCAGATCATAAGTAGATTTGTTATTACGCCTCACTTTAGACTTCAGACATACCACTGTGAGTAGGTTTTGTCCTTTAACTTGCATTGTCTGCTTACGTACCTCCACAGAAGGGAGAATTGTTGCCATTAACTATGTCTTCATGCCCTCTAGTGGTTCAGTATGAGTTTGTGTTTGCCTCACAATTCAACCTCACAGTCGAGCCTTGAGGACTGAAGTAGGCCAAAATAATCAGTCAGGTTAAAAGTTGAACTGAAGTTGAGGACACATACCTGCGGAGGTGGTTTAGCACTGTCATGTTCGCATACATGTAGTACAGGTAATACGCATATGGAGGGTTGTATTTGTCGGTCCAGTTGCCTGGAAGAGGGCTGTCCAGGTTGAAAATATGATGTTCAGGTTTGGACTCGTCATCAACACTGTCAAAGCCCACCACCTGAAGACAAACGGTTTGTTCAGTGTTGTACATGCATGGTGCTCCCACACAAAGGCCACAAAGCCCATTGTAGATGATTGAATTCAGAAGCATCAAGTCCTTACGTGTTGAAGGAAGAGGTGGAGCTCTGGGTGGCTTCCGGGGTTGATTGTGACCTCGAACAAAGGCAAAAAGATGTTCTCCAGCATCTCTTGGAAGTTGGACAGCTGTTTCTTGGCATGGTAGACATCACTGTAAAAAAGAAAATCAGTTGATTAAGAATGTGTTTGGATCTGTTCAAGAGACATATATCATGGGAAATTGGAAAAAATTTGACTTACAAGAGTCTGGGCACCTGCACCAGCCAGCGTACGTTGTCAGAGTACACTCCGTGCTTGACGGCCCACTCGGCCAGTTTGTCCCACTCGTCCCTGGAGCGACCATAGATGGACAGACGTAGCTCTACGTTCTGGTACTTACTCTCCTCCAGGTCAGCCATCACCTCCTTAGATGCAGAGGTCAATACCAGTCAGCAGGGGGCGCAAGTACAACAGAAATACAATGCACACACTTACTGGGCACTTTAATCCAAAGCGACATATTGGGGGGAATCTAAAATTGGGGCCTCAAATAGGCAAATACTACCTCTGAGGTATGCCCATCCCCCAGTCAAAATTACCCTGTGTCATGCTCACGTTAAGTATCACTGAGAGACAGAAAGTAAAGTGAGTGTTCTTAGTTATATTTACATTTAGTCAGTTAGGCAGACGCTCTTATCAAGAGCGACTTACAGTAAAGTACAGGGACATTCCCCCCGAGGCAAGTAGGGTGAAGTGCCTTTCCCAAGGAAACAACGTCATGTGGCACGGCCGGAAATCGAATCGGCAACCTTCTGATTAATAACCCGATTTCCTAACTGCTCAGCCATCTGACCCCATGTGACCCCCCACATCACCTTGATGATGTGTCCAAAGTATTTCCCCTCGACGTGGTTGTCAGTCTTGATGAATATCTCTCTCAAGATCGACTCGCCGATGGGGTTGTATTTAGCGTTGAACTTGTCAAAGCGATGAAAAGTGTTGCGATCCTGCAGAGAGAATGGGGACATTTGTCACCCTAAGACAGTTCATCATCCTAACCCGTGAATGTTTCTGGCATGTCTAGTCTAGTCAAAAAGGGATCTGTCTTCAAGGAGGAATCGCAATGAAGAAGCTCTCTCTGAGCATCCTTCACTTCCCAATCTCCTTGAGCTCCACTCTTCGTTGTCTCACAATGTTCTCCATGTCAGGTTGATGTTTAAGCATCCACGTACCGCATGCATGTCCAGTGTGTCCACGCTCAGATCGAAAGCTGTGAGGTTCATGCTCTCAAACACCTCCATCAGTGTCTGGCCGATGCCTCTCTCCACGTGGACGATCTCCCCGGGATACTTCTTCATGGCTCTCTTGATGAAGCGCAGCAGGTGTTTCTGATTCATGCAGGACGAGGCATGGATGTGTGTGTCCACCTGCACAACGAGTCCCAAATACAGAGATGCTGTCAGACCTGGATTTGAGGCCCTTTGAACCGCACTGTAAGTGCATTCCATAGTTAGTCTAGGGAACGGAAACCCACCTTGCGGATGTTGTAGAAGTCTCGGTGGGGGACTTTCTTCTGGGCCGCCAGCTCCTTCATCTCGTTAAGCAGGATGTGCATCTGGAACTTGGAGCTCAGGTACTGTAGCCGGCGGTAGCAAAAGGACTTTCTGAGGTTTGCAAACACAGACACTGTCAGATTCCGTGGTACATGTATTTCTACACACAGACACTAACAGGATGGCAGGCGAAACCAGTTGTGAGGCTTCCTCTACTCACACTGGTCCGTTGATAATGAGGGCCATCATGACATTCATGTCAGCAATGTACTCTTGGAGGTCCGGATAGGGCAGATCCAACTCTGTGCTTCTGAGTGACACAAACACAGCACATATCTGCAACCAGCAACACCTCAGGCTGTCCTTAGGGACCTTTGCATAACATCAATAAAAGCCGAATCATAACGTTACTGTACAATGATATAGTGGATGCATCCAGTTGTATTTGTCGAAGACATTAGGTGTGAGGTGAAATTTAAGTGCAGCTTCTTACTTGTCCATGGTGTTCTTGTTGGTGTACAGATGCACCACACCATTCACCATCTTGCAGCCGTAACCCATGTCGTGCGGCATGCTGGCCGGGTCTTGGTTCTCATAGGGATGTGTTTCTGAGACAGGTGGGTGCACTGTGGCGTCTTAGGAGGGAAAGACAGAACGTTACGTGATGGTGTTGGATGGAAGTGAGAATACAAAAAAACATGCTGCCAACAAATGTGTCAATGTTCAGTGTTATAAAAAGAAAAAACAAATCCTTCAATCTACAGTATGACTGACAGGGGGTGTGTGAACTCACAATGAGTGCCGAGAGTGTTTTTGGAGAGGTGTGTTTGAGTGAGTGTGTGTGTGTGTGTGTGTGTGTGAGTGTATACCAGCAGTGACAGAGGTCTCATGGATCTCATCGTAGATGCCCATGTCCAGGGGTCTCTCGCTCATCTCCTGGAGGTAGCGGGCGGTGGTCTTACAGAAGCTCTGCATGGACAGGCCAATGTACTTCTCCCTTATGAAGAGAGCCTTCACCACACACTTGGCTGCATCCAGCAGGTCTGTGAAAGGGACCTGGAGAGAGGGTGGGAAAAGAAAGATGATTCATTCAGTTTGTCGCCAGATAGCATGTGATTACTCATTCAAACAGGGATTTTAAAGGTTTTCTCAGCCTTAAAGTGGAAACAGAAGATTGTGTACGTGATTTCTTGGGGAGGACTAAATGTCACCCACCCCACATTGTTCTTCCCCTGAGATGGTGACTCGCTGGTATTCTCGTTCTGGAACAAGCTCTCTCTCGCTGGGGTAGTGATCCGTGGGAGATTGGCTCTGTTCCTTCAAGAATCTAGGAAACACAAAAAGAGGAGTTCAACTTTAGGAGTCTTTAAAATGCAGGGCCCAGAATGTATGAAGGCCGTAGCAAAGGATGAAAATGTTGGTGCTCAGTTACTGACTCTAAATCTGCTGCGCTGTCCGTCTTCATGAACTCCTGTTTGGCTCTGAGTAGGATATCAGGCTCAAACCTGGAAGATTACAATAAGGAGTTGAAGAATAAGGAGTTCTCGTTTATCCATTTATCGGTTCATCCATTCATTCATCCATCCTTCCATCCCATCCTGTCCTTCTCCTCCCTGCATCCATGCTTCCCTCCGTCTGACCCCTCCCCAGGGTCTCTTACTTGACATCCTGGCTGATCTGTCTCTCCAGCCGCTGGCGTCGCTCCTCCAGCTGCTCGATGGGGCTGTCCTCGGGGAACTCATAGGGGGCGCTGCGCATGTCACTCTCTGCCAGGCTGCGGGAGAACAGCTCCTAAACACACAAAAACAAAAAAAGGACGCTCCTTCTGGAATAACTGGGGCATACTTGTGTGCCAGTATCGTAAACACCAGTCAGGTAAACAGATCGACTTGATCTGTACTGGTCCCTCACCTCAGCTATCTCCTTGTACTTCCCGTCCATGGATGTGCGCAGGTCAATGGGATGTTTGTGCGCCACAGGTATTCCCGGTAAGGAATGCTGGGATGTCAGGAGGTGCCGCACGCTACGAGGGTCTACTGCAGAGAGAACCATGGGAAAGGAGTGAGGAAGGAGGGAGAGGCGAGAGAATGGGACGAATGAGAAATAATAAACATCTTCAGGACATGCAATAATTGAGGCCGTAAACTCAAGACCATAATGCTGACGGTCCATGCATTCCAGCCATCTGTGTCCGACTTGCTGACAGAGGGAGAGGTTTAAAGGATGAGAAAGATGGTCATCAGTGAGGCCCAGTTAACTTGGCTCAATAAGACTTTTTCAGGAGGATTTCTTGTTCTGTCAGCCTACCCAAGTAAGAGTCTAGCCCACAGACGACAGATGCCTGTTGTTCCTCAGTCTAACAGTCAGTTTACAGAGCCCTTCACCAACACACACAGCCCTGGAACACACACACAGTATTGGAACACACACACAATCCTAGACCAACATTAAGTCCTGGACCAACACACTGTGCTACAGGCCTGAGCTCAGCCACTCTGTGTGTCTTCAGACACAATGCACCATTCAAGTCAAGGAGCCATCAACACACACACACACAAACACACACACAAACACACACAAACACACACAAAGGCGGTAAATACCCTCCATTGTTGACTCAAAATACTATATTTTGATTGTCTATTAATGAATCCAAGTGGAGAAGGAGAAGGAGATGGAAAACAAAATAGCCCCCTTGAAAACACTGGAGGTGGGTCATTTCTAGAGGTCAGGAAGGCCAAGTATCATGCTGAAGATAGTTACATGAATACAAAGCTGAGAGCAATTCGACTATGCCCCAGACAGCTGGAGCAGGAACATCTTCAATTTCCCAAGAGTATATTTGGAGGGTCTTTATGTACTGTGTCTCTGTATGATGATATTAATCTGGCGTCAGGAAACTCTTGCCTACCTTTGAAATATTCATTATCCTCTTGAATATTTCATCCTCAGCTTCCAGCCCTTGTGTGATAGAATGTCTGTAGGTCTACTGCCCACCTGTGTGCTTAAACGCAGGCATGCACAGGAACACATTCACACACATACACACACACACACACACACCGAGCATCAAGCACTCACAGTGCTAACACCACCAACAATCTAGTGTCACTGAGCATAATTTGTGTGTACCATCTCAAAATAACACATTGGGAAGTCAATGTTTTATGAACAGTTTCGTTCGACAGAAAAACGATGCTCTGTCTGTGATCCCTCCACCGTGAGACCAAGTAGTGCCTTAGATGGGTCAATTACTACGACATAGATGGCTGCATTGGAACATACAAGGACCCTGTGGTGGAACAGACACTGTGGGGAACCTGCTCAGGAAGTGATGGCCTAATCACCGGCCTGACTACACCTCCTACCTAACACTGCTTGATCAACACCTCCTCCGCAACACGCAATGCTGCGTGATTTGCAATGCAGCAAGCAGTCTTGTAAATGTGCAGGCGAAGGGCCAGGCCAAAGCATAGCAGATGAAGAGTAGGCACTGTGAAACTGGGGCAGAAACAGCTCCTAGATGCTATTTAAGAGCAGTTTTTATACTTGAGGAGAGGTATTTGGTGCCTCATCAGTTTCTGACAATAGAACAGTGCTTTTAAAACCCTAACCGACTCTCGTCTACTTAACGACAAAGAGAACATGTTCGCATGGAGGACAGGCTCCCCATACTGAATGCAGTACTTTAGGAGGCGAGAATAGGAGAGACTCAGTGTTACTGTGCCAGTAATAACTAGAAATTCCAGTCTGTACAGTTTTGAGCTGACCTCAAACCAGCACAGACAGGGGACAGGAAGAGGCCCTCTTACATTTCCAGTCTGTCAGAGGGTGTGCACCGGCTGAGAAACATGAACCAAAATACCTTCCTACACAGTGAAAGAAAGCTTCATTTTTTGTTTTTTTTTATAAAAAATTTAAAAAGAGAAGCATAGATACACCCATCAACACATGATTTTTAACGCCATTTTGAATCGCAGGCCAAAGTCTGTTTCGACCACTCTGACGTGGATACTTCCTCAGAGACTGCACATGGGAGGGTATAAGGCCAAGCGTGCTGGCAGTGGTGGTCAGTGGGCTGTGGTGAGGCTTGGCTTGGCGGGCAGAATGTGGCCAGCAGCAAAGACAGCTGAGCCCACCAGGCCCTGAGCTAATCCCCTAATGGCTGCTATATTTGGATCAGCAGCATCCATGCTTATGCAACCACCCAGCCCCTCAATGAAGGAAAAATCACTCCAAGAAAAAACCTAACTGAAGTGTGTGCCATTATGGGATGACATCCGTTTGGGACTGAGGGATCCCACTGGATTGGCTCTCCAGATACTTGCTGTTGACAAAGCACTATCATATTTTGTCCAGTTCTGTCCTGTTACCCTGAAACCTAGACCCCGGTAAAATTACTTCAATTTGCTAATTGACTTCAACTCCATGCATATTTCAGCAGGAATACACAGGATGGTGGCGTGCAATCTCCAGTTCTCCCCACCCGCTGAGGCAAATGGGGTGTCAACAGTCTACACGGATGTGTCAAGTGGAAAACTCATTTAATAGAGATGATGAGGAGAGCAGGATGTAGGGTCAAGAGACTTCCTGTGGAATAAAGTCCCTCAGCTCTCTCTCTCTCTCTCTCTCTATCCGACTTTCTCTCTTTTCCATTAAAACTGAGTTGCACATTCAGACAGTTTTCCTTGTTTCCTTGCGATCCTACTCGTCTGTTACATAACACTGCAGGGGATTTAGATATTTAGATAAACATTATGTGAGTACCATAGCCAGAATTTTTTTTTAGGAGGGTCCCATCTTAAAATGAAGGGCCCCTGAGAAAAATAATTTTTAACAATTCCTTAATTTTCTATTGTAAGCCATCAGAAATCTTGGGGGGCCGGAGGTGTAAATGGCCAAGCTCCTGGCTCGTGGCTATGAAGTGGCTGAATGAAACCCTTGTTGACTGTCTTCTTTTAGAACTGAAATAACTACTGCTATACACTATTATTTCCCTTCAAGAATGACTGTTTTAGACAATACACACACACACACGCACGCACAGCACAACACAATCTAATTAATACACACACACGCACAGCACAACACAACACAATCTAATTAAAACCTGTCAGATCACTATGCAGTGTGAGCAGTGATGCAGCTGGGCATAATTTAAAAATTACACACACACACACTCACACACACACAGTCAAAGCCTACCTTTTACTCGGCACTCAGCAGTTCTCTCATCCACTCCACTGGTGTCAGCACTTGCGGTATTGATTACCCTTTTATTGTGTGCAGCTGCATCTCTTTGCAGTCCGAGACAATGCACAGCTGCTTCCATGATTTATCCATTCATACTCACTCTCTTCAACACAATACAGACAGCATTGCCCTGAAGGGACTTCCACAAGCCAGTGGCAACAACATGAGTTGAGGGGTGGACAAGGGGAGAGGGGGAGGTTACAGGAGAGACTGTTTTGTTTGTGCGGGATCCTGACAACACCATCCTGGTGGAAAAGAATACCACTGTCCTCAAAGCCTGCGTGAGCTAGTGTGTCTGGAAGAAAAACTCTGCCCTGCCAGAGAGACGGAACATGCCAAACAGCCTGGGATGGCGTCTGTTCACCTTTAGCATACCGGATGATGGGAGGGAGAGAGGGGAGGGTTGGAGCAGCAGAGAGACAGAGAGAGAGAAACTGGGATGGGGCAACAGAGAGAGACACACACGCATGTACTATCAAATTAACAACACTGACGCACGTACGCACACACACTCACACATGCATAGTCGCACATACATACAATGCCCCCTTATATCTCTCTTTCTGTCATAATACATACACAAAGCTGGTCCAGCAGATCCATCCTCTCCCCCTCATCCCAGTCTCAGACCCCCCCTGTGTCTCCTCTGGTTCTGGCCAGCTGTCGTTGCATTAGCCGGCTCTGCAGCTGATCCTTCTCATTTAAATGCCTGTGACATCGATCTGGGACGTACCACATGGTGCAGAGGGGCAGGGGTGACCAACACTCATCCCCAGTGTAGCTAGCGTTTGTTATTGCTGACATCACCCCCCGCCTATCAGACGCCCTCTCTGCATGCTTTTTCTCTCAAGGGAGTGCTTATGAAAGTGCGTGTGAAGGAAGGACAGAAAGATAGAGAGATAGATATAGAGACAGAGAGAGAGAGAGAGAGAGAGAGAGAGAGAGAGAGAGAGAGAGAGAGAGAGAGAGAGAGAGAGGGGGAGGAAGAAGAGAGATGAGGTTTGCTTTGTTAGGGGTATGTATGCTATGCCACTGTCTGTCATGCTCGCTGAGAAGAACTGGTCGGAGGAGAAAATGCTTATTTAGTATGAGCCAAACAAACACATTTGAGATCTTAGTGTGCTTAGCACTATCCAGTATGGAATGAATGGAATTATGGTTGGTATGGTCAGCTGGTAGCAGTGGAACAGTTATAATTGACATGATTGCTGACATCACAATGTGCTTGTGGATTGGGGCCTGAATACTGTGTCCATAGGATTCAGTTGAAACCCATCTAACCCTCTTCTGTGTCCACACAGGCATTTGAGAAGGCTGTGGACAGTATCAGTACAGATCTTATCAATGACACAAATGATGGATTGTGACCAGTGACGAGGTCAAGAGGATAACAGCTTTTCTTACATAAAGGCTGTGTTGCTAGGTAGCTACAGTAAGAGAGTGGTCAGGTATTCAGTTTGTGAGACTAGTGGATTGTTTGATTCCCCCCTTACTGCAGTGATTGATAGTCTGACAGACAATAGTTTCTAGAGCAGTAAGTAAGGCAAGAATCTTGGTAGTCACTTTTCAATTCACTCCATACATACACTTTTAAGCTTTCCCCTATGCCTTCCTCAGTCCTCTTAGTCAACTGTGCCTGAGTTAAAAAAATAAACTGATTTGGCGTATTGTGAAAGAGCACAGCCATTTCTTCCCAATATTCAGTTACAAAAACCCAGAGGGACTCAAGTTTTTACAGGCAATCAAATTCTAACGGGCAACCCAGCTGTTAACAAAATTGCCACTCAAGGGGAAACAGTCATGCCTGCTGAAAAGCCTCACGGAACAATTTCATCTTTTGTCAGCAGGCAATCAAGACATGTAAAATTTTCCTTGTCAACCAATCACCTCCCTGCGGGTCAACCACAATATCTGCAAACATGATGTCGCTGACCAAGCTCAAACCTGATTCAGTCTGATTGCATTTGTGTCTTTCATACTCCCCCTAGAGGGCAAAAGTGTGCATTACAGGCAGAAATAGGAATTACCAACCATCCATTCCAGCACATCACACTACATCACAATGCATCATACCCAACATCAACAAGTCAAACCCATTTTTTTGTACAAATCTAACTTAACAACTTCTGAAAAACAGCACAAAATATTGAATAGTATGAAAGTATGAAAAGACTGAAGGATTGATCCTACCAGACATCTGGTCCGTTTCTCCATGACGTTTACAAATGAAAAATTCCAGAACTGTTCTCGTACTGTAATTGTGCGAAGAAGTGAGAAGAATATGGAGAGACTACAGCTCCCTCTCTGTAACCCTCACCACCCTTCCATCAACCCCTGGGAGATTGCATTGCAGCACAAGGCCCCACCTACGAGGCAAGAGTCCACAGTTCATCACCCACATCATTTAAATTAGCCTGACAGAGATTAAAAAGCAGGGCAGAGGCCATGGAAGGGGTCTTAAATGAGGGTCTTGTATACAATCATGTGGATATCTGCACTGATTACAGATGAGTAAAGTCAATCATCCCAGTCCATCATTCCATCCAATAGTAGCGGTAGCATGAAAAGATGACATATCAAAGGGACAAAATGTTCACAGATGGAAAATATATTGATGCAATATATAATCATGGCTAATATGTACCCATGATTATATGGATGACACACATGCGGCCTCATCACAGACCCTTGCACACTGAAAGCGATGTATACCAGCCCTCTACAACCGGTCTTCTAGACAGCCAACAAAGGACGTTCTTCCATCCCATTGTAAGGATACGTTCATAGAGTTCTGCTACGCGCACCAACTCCATCCATTTGTTGCTAAGTGGTGTGTGGGCGTAGAGAACAATGTTTTATCCACGGTTCCTGCACACCCAGGCTCTTTTGCTCCTACCTCTACTTCTTCAGGATTTGTCTGCGGAATCACACACGCACCCTGCAGCTACTGTTAGAGGATGGACGACAAGCACACATTGCCAAATGTTTGTCAGGAAGAAAGTAAAATAATTTCTCGTTGTCTAAGAAACGGGCAGTGTCCCTGCCTGGTTGCTTTACTGCCTTTTCATCTGATCTAATCAATCCAAGAGAGGAGTCTGGATGGCAACCGAACACAGGCTGACGCTAATTTTAATTAAAGCACATGGGATGGTTGTATTGAACACCACGTAACAATGCTTCCTGTATTGATTATACATCCATTAACATAAACGTATATAAATGGTTTTGGTTACACTGATGATGATAAGAGTGAGTCATCTGAATGTCCCAGTCTGTCATTATTTAGCTTTCACAAACAGAGATGCTGTGTCCTACCAGTGTGTTTTGCTGTGCCAGGATAATTCACAGCCTACGGGGATGAGTCTGGCATCAGACTCTTCCTCTCTCTCTATCCCTCTCTATATCTCTCTCTGTTTATTTCTCTATCTCTCTCACTCATTATCTCTCCCCCTCTCTGTATCTATGTCTCCCTCTTTCTGTATCTCTCCCTCTCTGTATCTTTCTCTCTTTCTTTCTCTTTTCCTCTCTGTCTCTCTCTTTCTGTATCTCCCTCTTTCTTTCTTTATCTCTCTCCCTCTCTTTCTGCATCTCTGTAACTCTCTCTTTTTCCATCTCTTTCTCTCTCTTTCAGAGGACTCCAGACCAAACACCCAAACCCCTGTGACACATACAGTAATGACTCAGATTGGAGCTCAAAATGAGCTCCATAGACCTTCACATATGAGCCACACACACAGCATGGCCGCACACACACACATACACACAGTTATTACTGCAGTAAGTCTTATCAACTGTGACAAATGAATGTACCCTATCAGCTCAATTGTATTTTGAGTATTTATTTTACAGAAACAATCTTCTGTGTCTTTGTGTTGGGGTGTTGACAAAAAAAAAGCACACAGTATTTGATCCAGTGGTATCCAGTTTGATCCACCATCCAAACAGGGTACAACAAATCCTTATGTGTAACTGTGTGGGCTTCAATAATGATAAAATACTTTAATTATACATTATGTAATCATTATATAATCGTAATGTGACTAATGTGTTAGAGGGTTTGACATGCTGATAGGTTGAATGCTGTCGTTCATTTACATATTGGGGTGTGTCTGGAACTGCGGGGTACCACACCATCGTTCTTTAGCTACTGTACAACAGTCAATCATTTGCATGTCAATAGCATAAAACACTTCTTTTTCCAAGAAGAAAACTGTCTTGTTAATGTGATCGTTTTGATGAGATGCGTTTATCTTTTCGTTGTTTTTCTGGATGATGAAAAGGGGTGCTGTGTTTCTGTCCTGCTGGATCCAAAGGGTTGTTGGTGTGGCCACATCAGAGACACGAGACAAGGTTCTGATCCTTTAATTCAGTAGAGGATCAGAGGATCAGAAAACCACTGATGTAGTAATAAGGCTCTGGCATATTTCACACAGAAGCTGGCTTCAGCTCCATCGTGACATTTCACATTACAACCAGACTCGAGGGAGGTCTAGCAAAACATTCAGTTTCTGTTTAATGTTGAGCATGAAGAGCTCTACAGGATACAATTCAAAAAAACGAACAAACAACAAAACAACAACCTATGAGGAATTTGAAGCAAAGAATTTTGGGAAATGCCAAAAAGCCAGCACAAGGTTCATCCGTTGAATAACAGTGGCTCGAATGGAAAACCAAATCTTCACTAAACGCTTTTGATTAGAGCTTTTGAATTTCCTTTAATCAACAGGTTCTACTCTATATCCAAAACTACACCTGAACAACCGTACTCAAACTAATACACAAAAATGTGTATGCACCATAGCTTCGGCTACAGTGACTCAGTCTTCAGAGACAACATAAACAAATATTCCCATATACATCACAAAACATTGCACCCCTTGAACTCTCATGCAGCAACATCTGTCACTGAGCCCTAGTCAGATCATCCCCCAGTTGCGCTGCATCAGTATGAACGATGCAAACTCACATATGAGCTCACAGCACCAGACGCTCCCCCACTTACCTGGGCTGGCAGTGTACTGCAGGCTTCCCCTCTTCCTGAAAGGGGATTGGGGCTTGGCTTTGGCCCCAGTCCCAGAGGGCAGGTTGGAGGACATCTCTCTCAGCCTGTGTTCCTGTGAGGAGCTGTGAGCTGAAGCTGCAGATGGAGCGTGAGGGAGACACGAAGTGAGCAAGCAGCAATGGGAGAGTGAGCAGGAGGGAAAGAGAGATGGAGAGAGAGAGAGAGAGAGAGAGAGAGGGGGAGAGTGAGAGAGAGAGAGAGAGGGAGAGTGAGAGAGAGTGAGAGAAAATTAGCGAACAAAGATACAGATGCTTGCAGCTAAGGGGGGGTTGATCGCAGTCTGAGATTTGTGTGAGGAGATATGTGTGTGTGTAAGAAGGGGAGGGTTATTCCAGCGTTGTTAATCCAGCGTGGGGAAGCAGCTTCTAAGCATCCCTGCTATCTCGTGCTGCAGTGAGACAGGCTCCGCCTCCGTGCCTCTCTCTCATCCCTGGCTGCAGTGTTGACAGAGGCTGGAGGCGTGAAAACACAGCTCGGCTTCTTCCTGTCAGATTACACACACGTGCATGCGCACTCACAGACCTTTAGTCTGACCTCTGCCCTGGCAACTCCAAACCCAGGTGAGAAAAACGCTGGCAGAACGGTCGTGAAAACCCCAACAAGCGATAACAACAAGACTGCACATCTGAATGTAGACATGTCTCCTAACCAGAACAGATGTAGGTGATGCTGAGAGAGAGCAGAGCAGAGCAGACAGACGAGCCCGTGGTGAGAGGCAGAGCAGACTGGGAAAATAAGTCACTGGGCTGGAAAATCCTTCGTGGATGGGGGAGCGACCAGCTAGACTGGAGGTCAACACGTGGAGGTCATACACAGAAGTAAATCACTTTTTATATGGAACAGATGTGGGCAGAGGGACATGTGGTGATAGAAAAAAAAAACAAGCACACACCAAATGTCTCCTCAAATGGAAGTTACTTTGCAAAAGAAGGAATAAACCATAGTGGGCTTCTTTTTTTTTTAAGTCTTTACAAATAGGTTTCAAAAGTACAAGGTTTCTCCTAAAGGAATGCTGTCAGCCACCCATGTCACACATTCATCTCATATTCATAGAGAGTACATGGTAAGAACCACATCTAGACTAATACATGCTATGAGGCTAGGTACAATGTATCAATATAATGTTGATTCCTGTATGACACAGATCTGACCGACATTCACAGTGTAGATACAATCTCTAAGAGGCCAGACCATAAATGCAGATGACAGCACAATATGGAATCCTTCCAAAAGCTTCTCTTTCACTGTGGAGCTCTGTGGGCTTTTACATAATAGCATTCTGATTACTGCCCTATAGAAAATACTAGCCCAGTGCATGATGATGCATTACTGCTACCATACAATTTTGGGAGAGGGGCCAGTCAAACTCATCTGAAAGGGTAAACCACAGGACGACTGTAGTCTACAGTACATGGATGGTGGCTCATAAAGTGAGAGCGTTTACAAAAATATTTCAGTTTGTCTGTTGTTGAGAGAGATAGAGAATGAGAGAACGACAATGAAAATACATTGTGTTGAAGTATATATAATACATCTACATGTACACCATAAGAATATTGATTTTCAACAATATTGCTAAATATTAGAGCTCTTTTTATAACATAATGATAGCTTTTTCTGAGGATTAACTGGGAAAGAAGCTTCCTCTTGAGATACAAAATAGGCCCAAAATAGATTACTGGCAATGGATGTACATTGTCTGCACTAGTCTTTCACTGAACTGGTTCAGTGCTTGAGCCCGTGATGTTGGTCATATAGATGTTGGTTAGTTGATTTGGTGACAACCTTTTTGGACCAAATTATCATATTGCAAAAATGACCACCAACTTCACACTAGCTAGCTAACTAGCTAACCCTGGTTTATTTTCCCGTGAGAAATTTCCATTGGAGATATGAAGCAATTTTCGTAAAGCAAGCTATTTTTGTGCCATCGTTCTATGTCACGTGACACAATATAAAACGAGGAGCTTCGAACAGCGAAATGACAGCCAATATCGGCAGTTATTACATGTGGTCGACACGCGGGGACGCCAAACGAGGAAAGTCGACGGTATCTGACATTGTCTCATTGTCTAATCATTCTGTTACTAACTCAGTATTCCCAACCAAAAAGCTTGTTACTTTTCAAAATAACTTTGGGTAACAAAACATCTTGAATCTGGCATTAATAGCCAAAAATAAACTGACAAATTATGAAGCCAACCCACTGGAGAAAAAGTGCGTATGCACTTAGTTGAGATGCATGAAATAAGGAAGTCTAGTTGAAGTAAGGAAAAAGATAGAAATGCAATGGCAATGCAGGGGTGATTCTGGAACAGCCTGGCGAGAGATTAACCCGATGACCTCTATTAATCAATTTGCAAATTAGATTAAACAATTCAGCAGTGTAAATGGGGTGGACGAATCGGATTTACCAAACAATTTCAACTAATTTTCTCTCGCTGTGACAGGTCCTAATTATCTGGAAATGTTTTCATACTTAGAAGGTCTCTTGAAAGCCAGAATGAATATGTCATTTCTATTAGGATGGTGAAAAGACTGCCGGACCTGATGCCATCTGGGCGAACTTTAATGTGCTGGCCAATTTAGTGAGGTCTTCACAAAACTTTTCCAGATGTGTTCCGAAAAAGTTCCCCCTTCTTTTTATTAGCTGCAGGACTTGCCAAGAGGGCAGCTATCTTGTGAAATTCTCGAGTGTCACTTCCCTTAGGTCTCTTCTCTGGGGCTCGGGTATCAGATCATGGTTGGGTGGAGACAGTGTAGCAATGATGCAGGTAGACTGATGCAAATAAAAATGTCTTTAATATGCAGTAAAGAGTAGTGAAGTAAATTCGGTTTCTCTGGTGTCTTCCAGAGTGAGGACCCGTTGGCAGAGAGGACGGCCTCAGAAGAAAGAGTTGGTCTCTGTGGTCTGAAGAGGGGGATGTTATTATGTGCTTTATTTTGTACTTTACCTTGATATTTTCAGCAATTCCTTCTGGTCATCTGCAGCAGTTTGATTGAGAGAAAATGGCTAGAAATATTTAACCTACTTTGTGTCACTGACAAGTCTAACTTTAGATGTTGCATGCCAAAGATTGTGTGTGTCAAAATTACATACTTATTTCAAATCAGCAGCAGGGCTATCAAAATAAAAAAATATTCTTCCAGGTAGACTGACAGTGTTGTAACTGTACAAGAGTTCCCTTTTTCCTGCCAGAGAAGCACAACTGTCCAAGTAGTGCTATGGTAGCATCTCTGTGGTGTTGTACAAAGAACCTGGGAGATAAAATAATCCTATCTTTATCCAATGACAGAGAAGCAGCTGTCCATATACCTGAAGCCAGGAACACAATGGACCAAGATGGCTGGGAAAATAGGATGAAACCATATATGTTGAAATTGAAATCTAAAATTTTTGGAGGAATGTGTTGACAAAGAAAGGATCAAAATAGTAAGCATTTTTAAAGCTTCGTTCGGAGCCGTGTGGTGCTGCTGGATCTGACGGATCATTAGGATACGACTCACCAATCTAAAGACACAAAATTCCTATGTGGAGGTCAGACATATAATTATCATCTCGCTTCAGCTCCCTGCATCCCCTTACACATGGTAAGTTGTTTTGTCTGGAGGGTAAAAACCCTGCTAACGTCTTTCAGAACATGCTGCACTGCTGGTGGGCATGGAACCCCACCCTTCTGGAATTCATAGACATTACACAACTACATAACATTCACTCGTCACTCACCCATGCGGCTGAAGATTTGGTAAACAAACAGTTATGAAATCCCAGCAGCAATTATTTATGAAAATACAAATAAAATGGAGATGGACTAAATGTCAGTACTGATTATCACATCAGAGCAATTTATTCAAGTAAATCAACAACAACAAAAAATTGGTACATACTGTAATCCCATACATACAATCCCAGACATATTGAGCATATTCTTGGTAGACCGGCAGATTCCTGGAGGTAGGGTGTTGGGACATGTTGTAACAGGTGCTTTGTACACTCTTATTCCTCATCTCAGGTCTAATGCACTCATGTGTTAATCATCAAGAACACATCTGGTGCTTTCCTACAAGGCAATTTCCCCTCTAGCACATTTAGGGACAGATGACTTGACCATACTTGCATGAAGGTTTCCATAAAAGAGAGATTATTTTCATGTATTTCCTGCATGGCAGGAAATGTAAGACTGATAGTGAAAGGAATATATGCCAAAAAAACATGTCACAATTCAGAGCTATGAATAATACTCCTCAAAGTCTCCTAAAACCCTTGAGGTGAAGATGCAAGTATTTGTTCGTTTAGTTATTTTAGTTTTAATTGTTTTAATAAAATTAATTTCAAATGTAAATTCATGTTTGATGCTTGGATGGTTTTGAGTAGCCTATGATGATCATAGCTATTCCTTTCTCTAACCAAGCAAAGTGATGTTATTTTCCCATTTTTTTTTGTATATAAACAAGAAGACATCTGGGCAAGAGAAAATAAGACACGAGTTACTCTACACTCTTTAGTTCCTTGAGTTAATTTCTATTTAACTGAGTACATTTAGCTCTACAACCCTAGGGACTGCAATATGAGTCACTGCCCTTTCTTCTGTAATATAATTTGGGATAAAAGCTCATACAATCAGTACTAAAATAGAGGACCTATAACACATCGAGAAACCGGGAAGAATTTAGCCCAAGGGCGTGTTCCGGAGGACTTGTATAGTACCAACACCTCCTTTCAGTTGTTGAGTGAACCTCTCTGAGATGTGTCGTGCGTAAACGTGTTCCACAGAAATGGAGTGTTTCTTAGTTGTTATCAATGTCCTTCTCATCAGTCCTGTCTATGCTGGAGTAAGTGGAATACATTGGACATATACAGGTACGTTAAAAAAATCTTATTTGGTTACTTATGCTTTTGAATCTAATCTATCTGCAGAGGCATTCAAAAAATGGGAATGCACTCAGATTTTCAAACCAAATAATTGTAACGATACAAAAATGAATACGAAGCATGTCTAGAACGTGGACGTCTAACAGTTAATATCAAGTAGTGCGTATGTGGGTAGGCTATAGGCTACATGACAAACCCATGGGGTTAGATCGGAATAATTACGCACAATGTTTGTGAAGGCTGACATCCAGATACTGGGTTGAGTGAAAAATTGACTGCATGCAAATATCTTTACCAACCACGGTACACGTCAAGGTGCTGTGGAGGTGCAAGAACTGAAGTTTATTTTGAGTCGTTTACTTTTAGTTGTCGCTACAACAAAACAAATATAATGCGTTTTCGATGTGTGTTTTGTGGTATGTCTGGATTGTTCAACTTTGTTGATCTGGGTTACTCATTTTAAAGAAGGGGCACTGGACCAAGTGCATTGGGCGGACGAGTATCCTGCTTGCGGCGGCCAAAAACAATCTCCGATTGATATTCAGCGGCGGAACGTACTGTACAACTCAAGTCTGCTGCAACTGGAACTGAGTGGCTATGAAGCGCAAAAAGGGAAATTTCTCATGTCCAACAATGGGCACTCAGGTAAAGAATCACTTCTATCTTATGGTATTTGTGATCAAGTTTACTTTTAAGATTTTCATACAAACAAAATACAAATAGAGGCAGTATCAGACCAATCGTGTAAACCACCACTTGAAATAGACTGTCACATACATTTAATTAGAATATTTTTGACAGTTCAAATCAGCCTGCCTTCTGGTATGGTGATAACCAAGGGTCTTCCAGACCGCTACACAGCGGTCCAGATGCACCTGCACTGGGGGGGCTGGGACATGGAGGCCAGTGGTTCTGAACACACTGTGGACGGCATTCGATACATGGCAGAGGTAGGCAGCCCAACACTGAAAACCAACTAAATTGAAGCAAACGTTTAATAGGCCTAAGTTTTATCTGTGTAACTGTTCTTGCATTGTACAGTTAGTTCTGAAATGTCATAAAATAGGAGACAATTCCAGATGAGAAGGAATTATACAATTGCTGTTGAAAAAAGTACCAATTAAAGATATGAAAATGCTTTTGAATTGATAAACTACCAATTTTTCTTGTGAAGATAAACACTTATACATGTGCTTTGTGATTTCAGCTCCATATAGTCCATTACAATGCAGAGAAGTACAAGAGCTTCGATGAGGCCATAGATAAACCAGATGGACTGGCAGTTCTTGCTTTTTTCTATGAGGTGAGATACAAATAATACTGAAATTCAGGTCAGTGACCATCAAATAATGGACTATGCCCAAAATATGTGTCAATCTCTATGACTTGAACCTACAAATTACATACAAAGTGTTGGACCAATTAGCAAATGACCCAGTGCACTTCCCAATACGTGCAGGCACATCGAGTGAGATTTTGGTTACAGAGGAATGCCTTAAGGCCATTGGCAGTCTGTTGCACTTTCAGTTGTGGGAGGTCATTGCTGTAGCAGCGTAGCCAGGGGGCATGGATCCCAGCAGTGTTAATGGATCCCAGCAGTGTTAATGTGGTGCAGATAGAAGCTGGTGTGCTGCTGCTTCACAACTAACAGGGCCAGCTAGGGTTTCCATCTGGGAGGTTGTTCTATCGGAACTTATTTAGTAACTTTTCCTTACACAGCCGTCTGTTCAAATATTTTAAGGTCAGTTGTTTGATGCAGTATTTTAACTATTTTGCTAACATATTTCTAGGATGGACATTTTGAGAACACCTATTACAGTGATTTCATCAACAATCTCTCAAAGATCAAGTATGCAGGTGATCAGTTTTTTCTACGTCTTCTTTTCTTACCTTATTAACACAACACGTGTGTCCTGGAACACATTGATTCTCTCATCCCACATTTCTCATTTGTCTACACTTCTCTTACAGGGCAGGCCATGAATATATCTTCCATAAATGTCCGCTCCATGTTGCCTGAGAACCTAAACCATTACTTCAGGTACCAAGGCTCACTGACCACTCCCCCCTGTGATGAAAGCATTCTATGGACTGTGTTTGACACACCCATAACTCTCTCCCATAATCAGGTATACATGTAGTCTTCATTTTAGAGAGATTAATAATAACAACTCAAATAATATAGCAGTTGTCTGCCTCAAAATCATTTCATGTAGAAAAAACAATTACGGAGTAGATATAGTAAATATTTCCTTTTCCTTTCTTTAGATCAGGAAGTTGGAGAGTACTCTGATGGACCACGAGAACAAGACTCTATGGAATGACTACCGCATGGCTCAGCCCCTCAATAACCGTGTGGTGGAATCCTCCTTCCTGCCTCGCTTGGGCAAAGGCAGTATGTATACCTGGAAGGGATTGATAATAATAATAATAATGATACCGTTTTTTATCACTTAAATCACACCGCATCTGCCCTTAGTAACTCAACAAATTACAACGGATTCCTACTATGAATTAACCAGCAAATATCTAGCCCTTGATGTTAACGGACTTATCATGGGTCCTATGTGACTTCAAATAGACAGTGTATATCTTAGACTATGTGTTTCTACCTCTGAATTTAGGCTTCTGTCGTCAAGAAGAAATTGAGTCAAAGCTCCAAAAGATTGAGGGTCTCATCTCTTCACTTGGAAGGCGGATGGAGTCAAGTAAGTGGAACAATTTCACTCCCTTAATAACATGACATGATTGAACTTGTTTACATGGTAGATACAGCACATCCAATGCTATTTGTGGTTGCTAACTTGTCTTCTCTTGTACAATTAGTTGGGGAAACACGGCCCTCCAAAAATGGTGAGTATATCCGGTGTAGGATAAGTGATAGCAATATCTATGTTTTTTTATTGAAATAAATATATTTATCAGAAGAACATTCAAATACATAATATTATCCGTTTTTGTTTATACTGCAAGGCTTTAGTTAGTTAGCCGTTTAGGTCCCTAACCTTTGTCGCCTGTTTTTAGAGCCCCGGGCCCTGTCTCCGCTAGTGCTCCATTTCCCAGAAAGGAATAGTGCCAGCTATGGCTTGGCCCACCTAAAGCACCCCATGAACCTAAACTCCTTCACTGCATGCATGCATGTCCGCACACACCCCGGTGGCATGCACACCGTCCTTTCCTACTCCAGCGACAACAATGACAATGAGCTAACTATAACCTTGGGTTTTGAGGTGGGGTTGTGGATTGGCAACGAGTTTGTCAACCTACCACACAGCTTCCATTCACAAGACTGGGCCAACTACTGCATCACCTGGTCCTCCCACTCCGGAGGGGCAGAGCTCTGGATTAATGGACTGGAAGGGAAGGAGCAGTATCTGAAGAGAGAGTACATGATAAGCCCCGGTGGGGTGTTCATCCTGGGGAAGGACCAAGATGGCTTCCTGGGCATCTCTGACTCCGATGCCTTTGTGGGCCAGATGACGGACGTGAATGTGTGGGACTACGTGCTCAGTCGGGCAGAGATAAAGGAGCAGATGTTGTGTGGGAATTCCACAATGAGGGGCAATGCCTTCAGCTGGGGAGTGACCCAGCTCAGCTTGTATGGAGGGGTGCAGTTGCAGAACGACCACAGGTGCCCCTAACTTACACACCACAAGATCATGGTGTTGAGTTACATTACCAGATCCACAAGCTTTGCACTATCAACACAACGCAGAGTTTGAGAGTTGTGGTTATGGTTGGAGGCAATATCAAATCAACACTTGATCATTAAAAACACAAATCTCTCTGACATATGTTGTTAATTCTTTTATGAATAACATAAGTATATTATAGAAGTGTAACACAGGGAGTGGGTTGTCAAAAGTATCAGCCCTTTATTATAAACATATCTTTTCATCCCCAATAAACTTCTGAAATACTTGGATATGCATCTTGTTCATTTATTTTATTACATCTGAGATATGCTGTCAATATGTTCAACGTTCTGTGTCTGGTTCCAGAGGAAAAGGGGCATACTTAAAAAGATAAAAAGACTCATATTGTCAAATACGATGGCAGTAGATTATTGTTGCTCTTTCCAATTCAATGCTCACCATGTCTCTCTCAGAAGGTAGAGACCATCTCCACTTCGATCAGACATCTTGTTTGGTAGGACTGTTTTCATCACCCAGCTTGATCTCTACCTTGTTTCTCTTGGCAAACATTTGGCTAATCTCCAGGAAGGTGTTGTTCTTGGTCTCTGGGAGCACCAGCCAGGTGTAAATCAGGGTAACCAGGCAGATCACAGAGAAGATGAGGAAACTGTATGGTCCTAGTCCTTTCTGCAGGACCAAGGTTAAAATAGGGAAAACATGAGAAGTATGTTTAATCTTCTTTATTTGTTTGTCTTGACCAAATGTTAACTGTTTAGGTCTCTTTTCGTAAAGGCTAAACAAAAATGAGCACAGAATAACATAGGCCTTTTCACTGGCGAGTTGCAGATTTGAATCCCTTCCACTCCCCTTCCACCACTACCCCCACTGTACATTACATTGGATGAGTGCATTAGATAAATTCATACCTCCATAAAAGGGAACACCAGTCCGACAGTGAAGTTGGACAACCAGTGTACAGATCCTGCCACCATGAACACAGCTGACCTGGAGGACTGCCTGAACATCTCTGTGGTCACCACAACTGAAATGGGACCTGCAAACCACATGTGGTGAACCTCACCCCACAATTCCTGGCCCTGACATCAGCCAACTGCATCAGAGTAAAGCTCTGACACAGCAGTTGGCCTTCTCAGGAAGTAAACACACATATCATCACTTAACTAATCTCATGCATTAGTACATCCAAACAACACATGACAAACCAAGCTCAGAGTTGCAATTGTGATAAATAAACAAGCCTTTAGGAGCCTTACTTACTGGGGCCAATGGAGTGTCCAATGACGTACATGATGACACAGGCTATGATGATGTGGGGCATCCAATTCACACTGTCCTGTCAACACAGCAGAGCAGCTGGTGATGTTCATTGGCCAGTGAGTGTGTCATGATTATAATAATCTTCCACTTTCCGATACAGAAAAGGAAAAATATACAGGAGATCTACACCAAAGCTCTTAGAGTTAAACAGACACATTTAACAGGGTGGGTCAGGTATGGATTGCACATCCATACCCGACCCACCCTGTTAAATGCCCCTTGTTCCAACACTAGTCAGCAGGGACTTTAACTCCAAGAGCTATGGTGTAGATCTCCTGTATGTCTCATGTATCATCAAAAAAAGAATAAATAATATACATAAAGTATACAAAGATATACCCGACCCTTGCAGTGCATATATATGGTATATAATATGTAGTTTGCTTTACATATCTTTTTACATCTTTGTATACTTTATGTATATTATTTCTTCTTTTTTGAGGATGTATACCTGTACCTGGAGTCTGAGAGCCACAGTCAAGACAACACAGGCTCCACAGCAGATCCCGAAGCCGATGAGGAGGAGCAGCTTTCTCCCTGAAGCCTCCACAATGAACACCTGAGGATCACACAGCTACTTTAAGGGCCTGGGAGTCCCTCAATGTTATCTCAAAGCAGCAATCCAGAGTAAGTATAGCTGTGCTGACCTTTTGAGACATTTGATGCAGGTAAATAGTGTGCACAGTACAGGGGATACTTACCACAGTTATGGTCATAAAAATATTACCAGCCCCAGTTCCATACTGGATGTGATTTTCCTTGACATCTGTTGAGCAAATACAATACAATCATACCATACAATACCATACAGCTAATACCATACAATCTGCATAGTAGTAGATCTGAGGACACAAATGCTTTTATGGTTGTCACATGTTTATTTACAATCTTAAAAGAAAAATAGTTTTTATGTTCCATAACATATTTCCCAATATCCCTATATAAAGTATAATGATTAGTCATTTACTGGAAATACTCACAGCATTGACCCCTGACAGATGCTGGCCCATATTCAAGGCTGTCTCAGAAAGTATTTGAACAATGGGAACCATTGCTGGCAGGTTGCTGCTTTCTACAGAGCATGTTAAGTGTTGTTCAAAAATATCTCTCTCACACACACTCCCTCTCTCTCCCTTCCTGGCTTCCTAAGAAGGGAGACCTGCTGTGTATCGTCAGTCTCACCTCTCTTGGCGGTCCTCTCATCCCCCTTCTGGATGAGCAAGTACCTGGGGCTCTCAGGGAAGAAGGGCAGGAGCAGCAGCTCTACCAGGGCAGGGATGCCTGTCAGGCCCAGCATCAACGGCCAGCCTGGGGGAAAAGATACCCACAAACACACACACCCAGACACACCCAAATACACAAGGTAAAATATTTTTTCATATTTTTTATAGTCCTGTACAATAACTGGACTCAACCTGCAGTACCAGTAGGACTGTACAAAATGTGACTCAACCAGTTAGGCACAGACAAGCCCGATTGCGGGGGTCGTGGCATGTTTGTACCTGTGCTGTTTCCCAGGATGTTTGTGATGCCCAGAACCTGGGCACTGAGGATGCCTACGGTGATGAAGAGCTGGGGCACGATGCCAATCGCACCCCGCATGTTCTTAGGGGCCAGCTCTCCCAGGTACATGGGGACAACATTGGATGACTGCCCTGTGAATGTTACACTAACATATTATAGTAGGAACTGCCTTTTGAACTCATCTCATGATATGGACTTTGATACATTGATACTAACCCTAACCCTGTGAATGGCATCCTGACATATTATATTACTGACAGTTTTAATACATTTTGTATGCCTCACATGGGGTTGTACAACAAAAGGGAGTTGGATGTGGCACATGTGGAGTTGTGTTGTGAAGCTGTGTGAATAAAGTGAGGTTGTCAAAAGTACTTCATGACTCTATTCTCTCTAAATATCAACTAGATATGAACTAGTGATTGCATTATAAAACTTTCATTATCATTATTGTCTAAGTTCATGCACACCTCTTGCGAAACACTATAATAATTAACTATATTTGTTTAAAAATAATTACATTTTTAAATGTGCCTTATTTTTACACAAGCAAACAAAATCAATCAATTGGTTTTGCACCCTCTGCTGGACACACTGGTTCACTGTATAGTGGCAACAGACAATACACTAATCCTATCTGCAGTATGACCCAAACATGCCCTGAAGATGGAGCCATATGTGTACTTATTTACCAACCACAGAATTACTACGTAAACACTCTCATTGCAAAGATATGATTCCACTGCAGGTTATGAAATACTACTCACCAGGGCCGGCCCAAGGCATAAGCGAACTAAGCGGCTGCTTAGGGCCCCTGTGGCTACCAGAGGGCCCCCAAGAGCAAATGAAATTACAGTTTAATGTATTATGTGAAAATATATATATTTTTTTTCGGCAACGATAAGCGACGCCGAGGGGCCCCCAAATCAATTTTTTTATCATAAAGGCTTTGGTCGGCCCTGCTCGCTGTGAAATATTTTTTACTGTTGCTTGCTTTTCTACAGGTACACTTGTACTTATAGCGATTCATGTTGTTTAATTGTAACTTGTTTAACTACATGCTCTTATGGTTCTTCCCTTTGGCACTTATTTTGGTTGTTCACAATATGTGCTTCATGTTTTGGCTACCCGCAAGGTTTTTGGGGCTATCTTGTTGTTATTATCGGTGACCTATGCACCTTGTAAAGCTCTCTCTTGGAAGTCGCTTTGGATAAAAGCGTTTGCTAAATGAATAAATGTAAATGTATTTTTTTCTCCAAAAGAGGAGTTTATAAATGACTTTTTGAAATTGCCTGTTGATTGATATAATCAGATTTGGCACCTACAGTCATGATAACACAAGTCATGAGTCTAACGTAATGTTTATATTACATAAAGGTAAAAAAAAAAAAAAATTCAAACATTTTCGCATTCTATGTTGATAAGGAGGTTATTCTGAAGAAGGCAGGCCGGAAGGAGTCATGACAAAGGAAAGGAGTTTGACTTTGGTTTATTAGTCGAGTACCCGGATCAAACAATCAGTTCAAGACAAACTGATGGCATGAGTGAAAACTCTGTCTCTCAGCCATGCTTAAATACATGAGTTGGACAGTACAGATATAGAATGCACAGAATTGCTTCCGTGGTCTGTGCACTGATACACTAGAGCATTCAGCAGCTGAAGTGGTCGTTAATTACATTCAAGTCCCAGTTTGTACATGTTTTGCCTCACAGTCTCTTTACTCTCTGGGCTGTGTGCTATATTCTGCTCAGTGGAGGCTTCGCTGCAGGACCTCTTGACCTTACAGATACTTAGGCTGTACATGTACACAGAAAATCTACCTTCCATATGTGTAGGCTTTGTCCCTATAAGAGATTAAATTAAGAACAGACTACTCAAGGTCAGATGTTAGGATTGGGCTAAAACCCAAATGTTAACATTGTCTGGCTACTGCCCTGTCATGAACCAACATTATGGATTAACTCCTTGGTCGAAATAGACTACAAAGACCCTGGCCTGCTGGGCTTCCAAGTCGCACGCAGGGTCACTGATTTATGCAGGGGTGGCATGAAGCACAGACACACACCACATCTGAATAGCATGCATTTTTTATCTGTCTCCACTACCCATTACTAACATTACAGTGTCTCAGTTCTAGATTATTTTAAAGATAGACCTACTAATCACAACACAACAGAATGGCACCATAACAATTTTACATAAATCTGAAATACTTTATTTAAAGAAATTGTGCTTCTAATAGTAGGCTACATACCAAAAAAAACATTATTCAAAAGGTTGTCGTCAGACTGATAATAATATCGGCCTTATTTTTAGTATGCTAGGTGTTATGTTACCCAACCCATATGACAAAAACAAAAAAATAAGTATTGTACTTTTACATATATGAATGTAGTTTATAAAATATTTTTTGTAAGAAAGTAAAAAAAAAAGAAGAGTTTCAAAAGGTTTCACAAAAAGGTTTGTAAATCTTTTCTTCTAAACTTTTTTTCCACATATGGACCTGATAGCTATCAGCCATTAGCTGCCATGAAAAACGGGACACGCTTATCCGCCAGAATATAAACAACTATAGATCAAACTTATAACCTACATAACACTTCATAGTTTACAGTTTATAGAGAGAACCATCTCTCTATGGCTCTGTATTTAACGTAGGCTAATGAAAAGCATGGCACAAAGAAATATAGGCCTAGCTCATCACAAGCTCATCACTGGCCTAAACCACTGACAGGCTATTATAACAGAGTTGGCTAGGGATTAGCCATGCTGTAAAAACATCATCTGAACAAACCATTACACTGTAAACTTTTTTAAACAGAATTCTTCCACAACATTCACCAAGAACTGTACTAGCCCAAATCTTAAACCAGAATACGCAAAACAGACATTGTGACAATGTTAAAGCTTGGCAGGACTGCTTTTTCTGAAAACAACCCCAAACAACTTGTTTGACTGTCTCTATCTTTAAACTTCCCTCTTCAGGGACTTATTGTTGACTCTAGTGTACCCCCAGTAGCCAGGCCCAACCCTGGTCCCCTGCTTGGCTACCTGTACCAAGAGACAGCAAGAAGCCATCTGCCACTCCAGTTTAAGCTCTGCCCTACCCACGCTGGGTTGATCTGTGGGTAATCTCGTCAACAGATCAGTGCTGTTGGGACTGTGTGAAGCCAGTTCATGCCAGCGAGACACTAATGGGATTTAATGGGATTGACCACTACGACTAGAAGGTTTGCCATAAATAGCTTGCCATATTCTGCTTGAAAGCATTTAGGGATTTGGGTCTCAAGAAAACTGCCACAGGCAATTAGAGTTGCTTCTTAGGCAGAGTGACGTAGATGTTGGAACTGAGTCTGAGGCCAGAGCAGAGTTCAAACAGTGAGCTGAAAGGGAGGGAAGCTGTAAGCTAAAATGGGGAGCGTTGACTGCGAGATGTCTTGCCTACAGTTAATTTCTTCACAGTTAACGTGTGTGCAAAATATATTTAGACAATACTGAGGTCTTCTGAGGACATAGACGTAGAGAATTTTATGCAAGACCGTTAATGACCCAACACATATAGTTAAGATAAATAACGTCACAAAGTGGAATGAAGTTTAAATTAACTTTGAGTTCATTTGAGTAAGTTCTTCATTCCAAAATGTGTGATGAATTTATAAGTTTGGGTATGCTTGTCTTTCATAGTTGTTAAGTGAACTTTGTCAAACAATAATATGATATTAGTCCATGTAGTTTTGCAACCATGAATATGTATTATATATTGTATCCTCATGTATTCAAATGTATTATTGTTCCACCCTCTTGTTGGGTCAGGATATCTGTAAGTCTTCCACATATCCTATGAGCCTATTTGATTCTGACGTCATTGTGGCTGCATCTGTGACTGACTGACTGAGCTATTCCTGAAAAGCTTATAATGCCGGAGACACAGTTACAATCTATAATGTTGACAAAGTGAAAATAGAGAATCCATTCATTTAAAAAAGAAATACTCAAAGAGCAAATGAACAACCCGGCAAACATAATAAGGAAACTGCTGTAGGTATGGAATAGTAGATTTTGAAAATGGATACAGTGATACCGAGACAGTCGGTCAAACTGAAGGCTCACATTCTGTATGAACTGTTCTTCAATTAAACTCTTAGCTATAAAAGGATGAAGAGTAGTCTGTTGTGATAGTAACCATAATCTAAGTTCCAGGGAAAACTGTTACCATCGACTGCAAAAAATGCTAACAGATTTTTTAGTTCTTATCCTCAGAACAAGTTATTCACCCCCAAGTGGCCAGCCAGTTGTGCCCAGATGATTTAATAGTAAGTAAGTAAGTAAGACTTTATTTATAAAGCACATTTCATACAAGAATTGTAGCTCAAGGTGCTTTACATAAATAAAATAAAAACAATAATACGAGTGATAAAAGTAATAATTAAAATGGCAACAATAATATAACAAATAAAAGAAGTAAAACCCTTCTGAGATAAAATTACTTAAATGCTTCGGTAAAAAGGTAGGTTTTAAGCTGTCTTAAAAAAATGTCTAGCTGTTTGCTTCCCTAATATTTATGGGTAATTTGTTCCATAGTTTTGGGGCATTATTAGCAAAGGTCGAATCACCAATCTTCTTATGACTGCTTCTGGTGAATTCTAATAGGCCTGCATTTGATGATCGCAGTGTTCTAGCTGGTAATAATCATATTATCGAGCATCTTCATTAGACGAAAAATTGGCAAACTCCCTCTGCATAAATACTTTATCAGTATACACAAAAACTTTGCCAAATTACTTGTGTTTTTTGCGTGCCTTGAAAAAGTAACAGAAGGTGGGATTTTTTTGGACAACACGCAATGCTCAATTTCACAATAATCAACTGTGCCACAACACATCACTCGAAGAAAAGTACCCCTATCATGTGAAGTATAATGCCAACGGCATCATTAGTGTTCTGTTTCTAATCAGCAAGGACTTTCTGCCAGGATAAAAGGATTAACTAAGTACAAAAACATTCTCTAGTAAAACCTGTGCAGAAGGCAACCTGAGGCAGTCAAGATGAGCATTTGTTAAAAGGTGAAAGTCTTTTTAAGTGGGTGTAGATTTTTTTAGTGAGCATTATACATGAAAAATAAATGTGAAGCATTTATTGATATTGTGGTCATTTGGGGTCTACTACATGGTGTCCAATACACGTAGATCAAATTAAGACAAAAATGGGCGTGTGTTCTTTTTCTTTTTTACAACCTTCTCTTATGCTCTTATTACCCTAATTGGAATGGTTAGCCAATCAGGAAAGGGCACTGATATCCCCAAGCTAAGACATAAGGGGTTTAAGGAGGGTGAATTACAGAGAGCGTCCTGCATCTGAACAGAGACCGGACACTATTACGTCTTGACCCTTAAGAAGTGACTACCTGATCATCTTAGTGTTTGAGAATTTGAAGACACCAGGAACGCGCAAGCACTTCCTAGACGGGCAATCCCCTTCCATTTGGAAATTGATTTGCAGCACGAATAGTGTCTGCAACCCATTTCTCTGTAAGCTAAGTTCAGAGAATCGTCAAAATGTCTTACCTCGAGGACCTTGATTTGGATGAGGAGGAAGAAATGGGCAGTGCAGAGGACAAGGAATTGGCAAAGAAAGCCAGGGAGTTGGAAAGGCAACTCACGGAAGATGCTGACAAGGATTCTAAGACATTCAAGCTATTAATGCTTGGTAAGTGTACACACTCTCCAGATATCAGATATCGCTGTCTTGGCCTTTTCAGACACATTTTCACACTTGAGAAAAAAAAAAGAAAAAGTAAAGAATATTTTTTTTTAGATCTTTTAACTCTGAAAAATCACACTAATATTTCAGGCAAACTTGGAAAATACAAAAGAAAATAGCAAAAAAAAAAAAATGCTGACAAATTCTTGGACAATGGTAAAAGTAAAAGAATGGTCTTTGTCTGTTAAAAAACAAAGCCCAAAAACCAAGATGCTCAAGGCCAGAAGCAAAGTTTCTCAGGAGCGATTTGATAGCAGGATTATGAGATGCTTTTTAGTTCTGTTAAATATTCTTAACAGGAAATGAGTTAAAACATTTTTTACAGGCACAAGAAATTGAGACCAGAAAAGTTTTAAATAATTTGGGGGACTAATATCGGGTTTATAACAGAGAGAAATAGGTGAGGAAGTGGACGTTGGGTTTCTCATCACTTGGAAGTGTCAGATGCAATTGACAAGCAAGTCCTGTAATCCCTCTAACAATTTAATCACTTTGGAAGCAAACGCCTCGCAGAAACATGTTTGTAAATTGCATTATGTAGAAAGTTAAGTTCTGAACCATCAGGTGCATAAACCTTGATTTGTGTTTAGCCTTACAAAAAATGTATACAGCTTGTAGACCGTGATAATGTAGGCAAACAAAGTATCAATGCAGTTATGAATGCAGTCAGGCAAAGTACTAATAAAGACTGTTCTCTATCATAAAAGTGATATTAGCATAGTCTCTAGCGAGAGCAACTGTTCAATATGGCATGTCCACTCACAAATCTATAAAACAATACAACAGTGTGTTGTTAGTTACATAATTACATTACTAAATTGTCTTTCAGTTCCTCATTAAACAAATGATGCATGATCATTGGCCAAAGTGTTGATACATCTTTGACTTCTTGGACATCTACACTTAAAATGTCACAACTTAAAGTCTGACTGAAACACTGGACATGGGCGATGGTACAGCAATCCGATTAGGCTTACTGATTTAGTACAGATCCATTGTAAGCTCTTGTTTGGTTCCTCCATGACAGAAATCCAATAACCCAGAAATCATAATAGACACTTACTCATCTCTCAAAACATGCACGCTATTACTCGTAAAATGACTGTAATTTTAACATACTGATATTGAAGTTCAGCAAAAACAAGATTGGGAGTAGGGAGAAGTGATGATGTGTATGACAATGGTACAGTAAGTAGTAGTCCCACAATCAACAAAATGAGACAGGAAGTGGAACAAGGTTTCATGTTTAGTTTAGAAAATGAGACCACAGACACTACTGTACTTCAAGACAAGAAACAATGCAGTAATGTTGTTATTTAAAGTAATAATTGTTCCTTGTTAGGATTTGACAGGGTGTAGATCAGTACAGTTGTCAAAGCAATCTTTTAAAAAGTGTCAGGATCTGTGATGCTACTATTCCCTTTTTCATACAAGCAGCTTCAGGGGTTAAAGACAATGCTTATCATGATTAAAATGCCATGCCTCCCTATAAAAAAACTCAAAATGTATAACTTTTCTTAAACAACTAGACTGCAGGACCATAAGGATATTGAGACTTGTTGGTTGGTGTTACAATCTAGTTTGACATTGAATGCACGGTGTAGCAGGGTCGTACATGAGACTGACGTGACAGGAGTACCCTTGGAGAAAGGTCAAGACAGAATACCAGGGGTAATTCAGGGAAAAAACCCAATTGCAAGGCGGGATTAACCAGCTTTAACGGCAGAGTCGCTTTAACCTTCATACCTCGGGATTGTCTTGTCAATATTCAAAATGCAGAGTAGGATTGTAGAGGGTAGGTTGGCTAAAGCCAGGAAAACATTTTGAGGAAGTGAGTCAAAAAGGTGGAGGATACAGAATTTGCAAGAGACCTAGATATAATCAGACTTGGTTTTGCTCGTATCCCTCTTTGTCAGTGCAGCTCTGACAGGCAATCAGAATCAGAATTGGTGTTTATTCGCCATGAAAGTTTGCACAGAAAAGGAATTTACTTTGGCAGGAGAGCCTACCTAGGCAGCCATTTTCGGCACCAACCAGAAAAGTTACAGCATAACATGAGGAGAGATCCCAGGGTAGTCTCAATGTCAGTGATCTCTTTAATAAAGGCTTATCTACACTACTGTCACTTTAAGAAATACACATCCACGTGGGCAACTTACACATTCATTTCTTAAGAAAGCAGCATTTACGTTGTGCCATCATCATTGTCCTTAGCTGTAAATTCTGGGCAGGTTTTCCTTGTTCGTTAAGCTGGTTGCATTACAGTAAACTCTGTTCGTCCACAGTCCAGCATTGACTGGGCACAATCTATTTATAGAAAAGTCTCTCATTGACATTGTTTACGTTCTCTTTCAGGTGCTGGTCAGGCAGGGAAAAGCACCGTTGTAAAGCAAATGAAGTAAGGAAAATGCTTAGTAAAATTCAGTCTTAAATGTCTGACTTGATTTGTACCATGCTGTATGTACTGTAGGCCACACAGGGGTGAGCCATCAACTATTTGATATGCAATGTCCTGATTGTTGGACATATCATCCAAATGCTTACACAACTCTAAGCTTTAGTTGGTAGCATTCAACTCAGTCTGACTTACAGAAAACTCTGTGTATCTGCCTTAGCCTTTTATTTAAATTGTTCCCACAAATTTGTAACAGTATTTTGGTACTTTCTTACTAATTAAAAACCTTAAATGTTAATGTACGTCATCCCTGTCTCTTCCTCCAAAGGATTCTTCATCAAGGTGGTTATACGAAAGAAGAAAAATTGGGGTTTCGAGGCATCATCTATGGCAACATCCTGCAATCTGCTCTGGCCATCATCAGAGGCATGGATACGTTGGGCATCGAGTATGGATCACCAGCTGCAGCTGTGAGTACAGGCCTAGCCACACACCAAGCCTTCCTGCAGAGAAAAGCCTCGTAGAAACCTGGAGAAAATCCAAAGTAAAAACTGTGGGAACTGTATGAAGTGGGGTCAGATGGCTGAGCGGTTAGGGAATCGGGCTATTAATCAGAAGGTTGCTGGTTCGATTCCCGCCTAAAATGACGTTGTGCGCTTGGGCAAGGCACTTCACCCAACTTGCCTTGGGAGAATGTCCTTGTACTTACTGTAAGTCGCTCTAGATAAGAGCGTTTACTAAACGACTAAATGTAAATCAATCTAGAGTTGATGATAGAACTGCAATAGGGTTGCTGTAGTGACTTGCTGAGAGGCTAACATCGGTCTGTTTGGAATGCAGGAAGACGGCCATAAGCTGCATAACCTGTCAGACTCCACTGAAGCAGGAACAATGCCCACTGAGCTGGCTGAAGTCATCAAGAGGCTGTGGAAGGACCCTGGTGTGCAGGCCTGCTTTGAGAGAGCTGCTGAGTATCAGCTATATAGCTCTGCACCCTAGTGAGTGAATACACGTGACCAGTCCCAATACAAACTGCTCTACACTCTACACTACACTACACTTCTACAGAACTATGTACTGTGTCCAAGTTGTGTAAAAAACAAAACAAACTAAGTTTAGCCAATAACTAACGTTAAGTCTCCCACAGCTACCTCAGTGAGCTGGACCGGATCACCAAGCCAGATTATGTGCCCAATGACCAGGATGTGCTGCGATCTCGAGTCGAGACCACTGGTATTGTTGAGGAGCATTTTTTCTGCAAAGACGTGCACTTCAGGTGAGTCTCCACCCCTTTTGTGCGTGTATCATTTTATATCGACAAGGCCTAATATGAGTGTTATTTGTTATTTGTCTGATGTCACTGTCCGCTCACTCATGTGCTGGGTATATCTGATGGACAGGATGTTCGATGTCGGTGGCCAGCGGTCAGAGAGGAAGAAGTGGATCCATTGTTTCGAGGGTGTGACCGGCATCATCTTCTGTGCAGCCATCAGTGCATATGACATGGTGCTGGTAGAGGACGAGGAAGTGGTGAGTTGGGATGAACATTGTGCCTCACTGATCTATGGAAATAAGTGAAAGAAGTCATCGAAACTTGTTTTATTTTTTATCTTTTCAGAACCGCATGCACGAATCTCTCCATCTGTTCAACAGTATCTGCAACCACAGGTTCTTTGAATCAACCTCCATTGTGCTTTTCCTCAACAAGAAGGATATTTTTGAGGACAAGATCAAGAAGGTTCACCTCAGTATCTGCTTCCCAGACTATGATGGTGAGTGAAATGCAGTTTCAACTCGAGGAAAGAAGTAGACAAAATGCAGTAAACACAGTAACAGAGTTGTTCTTACCCACTCCTCTTCCATAATTAAATCATCCTTACACCAAAAAATTGTGTTCTATAAACACAACATTCAGAACAACAAAATCAACTGACCGTACGTGACCCTTTCGTCTGTTACAGGGCCAAACACATATGACGATGCCTGCTCCTATGTCAAGTCACAGTTTGAGGAGCTGAACATGAAAAAGGGCACTAAAGAAATCTACTCCCACTTGACCTGTGCCGTGGACACAAAGAACATCGATACTGTGTTCGGAGCCGTGACAGACGTCATCATCAAAAACCTAAAGGATTGTGGCCTTTTCTGAGCGGCTTGAGAAAAAAAAAAAAAGGTATGCTCTTCCCTCTGGCGGACAGGACACCAGTGAGTAGTGACCACTACAGTATCCTGGGGTTTAGTGTAATGAGGCTCAGCTGTGGCCAGATCAAGTTGCAGACCGATGGCCATTAAACAAAAAACATACAGTATTATAATGTCTGGTCCCCTAAGTTGCCAAGCAACAATATGTGGTCTAAGCTACAAACCTCACATTGCTCGTACTACACAGTCTATTGAGACCCTTTGGGGCAGCTGAGGGTGAGGTGGATCTCATCAAACATTGTAATAATTAAACATTGCTTCAACTGCATGGTTCTGTCTCTTCCTACTATCATGTTTAGAAGATTTACAATTATATGAAGAATTTTCATTAAAATGAGTTGGAGGAAATCGCAGTGAATGACACAAATATTTCCTGAAATAAAGTGCAGTGTAATAATGCTCTAAATTGGTTAAATGTTTGAATGAAACCATTCAAAAACAAATTCACCAAAAACATTCCTGGGAAATTAAAGAGAGATATGCAGAATCTAAATACATTGTAAAGTCACTTTTATCTTTTGTTTTCCTCTAGAATATCTTTCCCTTCCTTTAACCTTCACCTGACACATTGGCATTGTTTGGGAGCTGTACCGGTGTGGAGCACAGAGAGAAGTACCAGGACGTCTGGCTGCTACATAAACGTTGTTGATCCCACGAGAGGCCCTGGGTTACCGATACTCCTCTCACGTCATTCTCATGTATGACTCTGCTACACAGTGCATTCAAAGTCCAACTGGATTGAAACACCAACCAACAAGTCCCAATACCCTTATGCCCATGCAGTAATTTTTTTTTTAAGAAAAGTAATTGAATTTGAGGGTTTTTTCTGTGCTGACAGAAATCTAAATCCTGTCGAATCCTGACAAAGAAAAATGATTACTTTGAATAGCAACATTACAGCATTGTTTCTTGTCTGAAGTACAGTAGTCTCTGTGGTCTCACTTTCTTAACTTGTTAAAGTTGCTAAATAGGTATCACAGATATTCCAAGTACAAGTACATATGTTCAGATTTCAAACAAAACTGTATTCTAATTCAAACTATTCTAATAGTTTGAATGTGTTGCATTACACAATCTAACATTTAATGTAAACACTACTTTTTAAAGGATGAAACATGGTAGGTAAATTAGATACTTTGTAAATAAGAGTAGATAAATCCCTATATTTTGAAAGTCAACTTACAAATATGGAATACCATGAAAGAAGGAAATACTACAGCCACGTCGCTTTGTTAAGAAGCTGGAATCTGTAAATCTGTTTTTTTTTGTGAATTGTAGAGCCGTGAAATAAAAGATGCATTAACTTAATTTCTGTTTATCATTTCAAAGTAGCTGAAACAGACACTGAACCTTACTGACCACGCTGTTAACACTGTTAAATAGAGGGGGAACAAGAAAGCAGAGGTTGCATGCAAAACAAGTCCATAGACAGTATCTTTCAGTAGTGTATTTCTGTGGGGTCCAGAGCGGTATGGATGGGACAGCGCTTGGAGTGCAGCTGAAACAGGAAGTTGCGTCACAGAGGCCTGCACTACTGTTCCTATTCTGCATGACCTGCTTGTCTACTCCATTTGGGTGAGAGGGCTTTACCTTGCTGTGGGTCCAGCCCAAAAGGTTAAGCTGAGTGGGAACACAACAGAATCACAAAACATGGATATTTCCACTGGTGATTTGGTTGCTGTGAGAGGGACAGGAACAAATGATGGAAGAGCTAAGATCTTTGTGCCATCATTTAATAGTGTTAGATGAACAATCCAATCTGTGCAAAGTCAAATTAAGTTGAATATCATCTGTAGGAATGCAAAGTTTGCTTCTGAAAAGGAAGTTATGTTAGTGTTATCACATTTTTGGGATGCTACTTGGCAACATTATTTTGAACATGTAGGCATGGTACTTTATGGGCTATGAGCCTTGAAGCATGATCACAATGACTCCTATTGTAACAATCCTCTTTGTAAAACAAATCTTTTTCAAATATGAAGCAGTGACTGTCAAACTATTTCCTACGGCTAGATTTATCTAAAGTGTTGAGGGAATATTCACATTCATCCACACAGATCTTACTTTAAAGTTTTCCACACAAAATTGTGCTTTATAGTGAGCATTGCACCCAAATTATAAAAATAGTGTTCTATAAGAATGTGGTCCTTTTCTAATTGTAAATAGCAAGGAGGGTAAAATATAACTGAATTCATAAAACCACTTTAAAATCCCACACCTAACAGGTTAAAACTAATGTACATAAAATGAATTAAAATTAATTTCCTATCAATACATACATTATAGCATTCACACAACGGTTAGGTGTTTTTTTTTTCCAAGTGCATTCTAAAATTCTAAAGACATCTAAAACCAAGGGTCCCATCTTTAGACATGGTCTGATTGGGTATTAAAAAAAATACATTGCGAGTTGGAATCCCAACCACCGAAGAAATAATAAAACATACTTCGGTTAAACACTTTATAATCACTATCCATTATAAGCCATTTACGAAAGTATGAAACTAACTCGATTTTTACAAACAAATGGATTTGTAAAAAGATAGCAGATATTGGTCAAGTTTGTGGGGACACGAAAATACCATTTGATCAGCTGGCTACCCTCATAATGTTTTCTAATAATGTATAGGGATTATTTATACAATTTACTGTATAAATAACTGTACAAACATTCATCTACAAATACTTTATAAAGGCTTTTAAAGGACAAAAATTATCAAGTACAAGCATCATATTGGTGCAAAACATGCACAAACTTGTCATGGTATAGAGATCATCAGTGTAATGATCAGCCTCCTGTTTTTGGTCCTTGTGTAAAGGAGTGTGAGCAGACGTGAGCACTGGGATGAGAATAATCTGCATTTAATCTGTTACTGGCACCACAGCCATGAACATGTCAAGGCTCCAAACCAACCCACAGTGACTGCTTTACTAGTTTCTCCAACAGATTTGCCCCGCTTAGTGTGAGCCAAGACTATGAACCACTGTCAGGAAAAATTGTGAGAAAAAAAAGGCAAAATAAAAGAGGCAATTGTCAGTATTCCGGTCCCGCGTGCAGCATGGCAATGCCAACACTCTGATCCTTACTTTCCAGATCATTTACTGCAGACTGCCCAGGGTCATTTCTCAGCCTGGACTCCCAGGTCTCCACACCAAACCTACATTGAGAATGAAGAGGGGAAGATTACTTAGATTACATTAACATGGATCTTATTTCTAGATATCTGTTTTATGTCAAAGTGTCTGACCTGCTGGTCCTTGCACCTCAGCAGAGGCCACACTCCTTCAGATTGATCTTAATGATGACGTCAGTGACGGCGTCAAAGACAAACTGCACATTCTTGGTGTCCGTGGCGCAGGTGAAGTGGGTGTAGACCTCCTTGGAGTCCTTCTGTCTGTTCAGGTCCTCAAACCGGCATTGGATGTAGGCTGCTGCTTCCTCATAGGTGCTTGCACCTGAAGCAATGGGCAAGAGAGCAAGTGGGAAAGGCTGTTAGAGACAGGGGAGAAGCCAAGTCATTTTGAAAGGCCGCTTGGAGGTCACTGGTTTATTCACAGCACTGTAAAAGTATTTTCAGATTTCACACAAGATTAAAGTAAATTTGGCAAAAATCCAAGACAAATCAATTACTGTTGTATATTGTGACTATATACTGTCCTTCAAATGCAAGGTTGCTTCTGAATAATGAACATGGGCATCTTTTCCAGTATGCCTGTATTTCAAAACAAATACTGAATGCTATGAATTTTTGAACTGAATGCTATGAATCCCCCTGAGTTTCTAGTCCAAAAATAAGTGTTGGTGTCTGACCCCATCAGGAACAAGAGAAAGGTCTGGGTCATTCAAAGTGACAAGCTTTGAAAAACCTTTAATACAACAGGGAAGTAACATGAATATTTAAGGCTTCTATTTTGACTTAACCTCTATAACGCATGAGTAAATTATTCAGCAGCATATGGTTATTCACAACAGTTAATATCAGCGAGAATGCGTAAATGTAACAGGCACAAAAATAACACACTGCATTATGTAGCTTTCATAAACCCATGCTTCGAAACTGAAGGTAATTTATGCTACAAAATGCAAAGTGTTTAACCACCTTTTCCATCCAAATGTCACACAACATTTGTGCATAAACAATGTGATGACTCTTTGTTATGAAGGGTTTATGAAGACTTCATAAGGCTTCTAACTTGGTTGTGGGTTTCAGGAGGGTCATTGTGTCCTGCCTGAGTACTCTGGGTAGCAGATGTTGAGGGAACTCCGGCAGATCTTCTCCTCAAACAGGTCCTTCTTGTTGAGGAATAGGATGATAGACGTGTCTGTAAACCACTTGTTGTTGCAAATGGAGTCAAAGAGCTTCATGCTCTCGTGCATACGGTTCTGTGGGATGAATGAAACGACAAGAATCAAGACTGTTGTCATGTACAATCGTGAGGTACCAAAAGATTCCCAAAAGATTCCCCACCCCTATTGTATGCGTCTTCATAAAATACGGACAGGACAGTGTGAAAGAGGCTTTTCCTCACCATCTCCTCGTCTTCAGCTAAGACAAGGTCGTAGTCACTGAGGGCCACACAGAAGATGATTGCAGTGACGCCCTCAAAACAGTGGATCCACTTTTTCCTCTCTGAACGCTGGCCACCCACGTCGAACATCCTGTAGTAAAAAATTATATTATTATTGGTTTTTGACGATTAATAATATCTAAACCACAGATAACTAAACTGAAGCACTAATTAATTCAATTTTTGTTTACTGATTATTGAATGTTAAAAAAAAGCCTAGGAAGCCAATGCCGAATGCCAGAAGGACCTAATTTTAGGTAAATCCACAGGGCAGATAACCAAACTAGTATGACACCACCAAAGGCTCACTTGTATTGACTAGGAGAAAGGTGAGTAGACGGTGTACTGACTTGAAGTACAGGTCTTTGAAGGTGAAGTGGGTCTCTACAATGCCGGTGGTCTTAACGCGGGTCCGCAAGACATCCTGCTGGGTGGGCACATAGCTCTGCTGGGAGATCCTATCCAGGTCATTCAGATAGCTGGGGGGAACAAAGACAGACACACGAGGATGACTGGAGGTTTTAATCAAACCACAGCCTCTCACAGTAGGAGGTTGACAGTTTATGACTCACCAAATTCATGGAAACACCAATGGTGAAAGCAAAACACAGGATAAACTCCTTGACCCAGTAATTATGCAAAGACATAACAGTGAGTAGGATAACCTCAAGACAAGACAATCTGGTCTGATGAGCTGGAGGACATGTTCTTTAAAAACAGATAGCAGAGACGGAGGACTATGTGAGAAGTGATAAGTGATGCTAAATATGGGCTCTTATTTTGATGGATGATAAACATTGGCCTCTGGTGAGGTTGAGTGAAAACAGAGTGTACTGTATGCCCTGACTGACTCCAGAGTTTTCCCTAGACTAGGAGTGTCGACAGATTGCACCTACAAGGAAGACAAGGACTGTGTTTCCAAAATAAAGACATGACCTTCTTTCTAACCTACATTCGTCATGGTATGTGAAAAATAGATGCCAAAGTTAGCCACAACTTCACAATTTTCACAAGATTCAATACTTCACTCGGACAAAATACACATGCATTTTTGGCCCAGGTTTCCAGTACTGCAACTGTACATAGTTTCAGTCAATAACCAATCTCCAAGCATATGTACTGAAGCTCACACATTCAATTTGAGATTTTTTTTAATGTGTCGACGAGGCACTAGTGAGCTCATACTATGAGGCAGAGTCGTTGAGTTGGTACTCCCTGGATCGGATGAAGCAGGCCTGGACCCCACCGTCCATCCACAGTCTCTGGATCAGGCCGGTCAGCTCTACAGACATCACCCCTTCCTCTGTCGAGCTAGCGAGGGCAAATAGCTGACGGGCATCGTCCTGGCAACACACATTTCCCATTCGTAAGACTCTGTGGCTAACTCTGACTCTGCTGCATTTCAGACTTATAGACTGAAACTGTGCTTGTGTTAAAACAAGTTGTGTCACTGTTGTTAAAGAAACTGTCATCGGCCATACATGAAAGACAGGCTGATACTGCAACATAAACATACCGTTCGTATGGAATCTCCAAAGTCGATCTTTAGGCGCCCCATGGCTCTGATGATGGCTATGATGGACTGAATTGTGTTACTGTAGACCACCACTTTATACTGCTTACACTCTTCTTCTGAGTAGCCATCTTCATGAATGATTCTAAGTGGAAACAAAGTTAGTATGAACAATTTTAATCCTATGGAAATCAACAGTATAACACTGAGGAGTCATTCTTGTTTCTGACAAATTGAACACATTTTGTTTTGTTTGCTCATCTGGGACGAGGTGATTTAGAAAACAAACGGTCTGTTAATAGTGTAGGTAGTTTACGCATTGGTGAATGTGCACGCTTAATGTGGGAATCCGGGAGAGACTATTCAGGCCCTGCCAGGCTATGGCTGGCCTTTGTGGCCATTGTGTAGCCTGTTATGTAAAAGAGGAGCTTCCTTCTCTGCCTGAGTGGCGCCAAATGAGGCCATATCTCTGCCTCTACAGCACTTTGAACAGAGATGAACTCGGCTGTGATGGCTATCCTTCCTGCACCATTAGGCGCTCAAACAAGAGAGCTGAAATTGGAACATACTTAGTGGCATGCATGTGTCACGGTCATCCCAGATACGGGGACAGTCACATGTTTGTGTGTGAGCTTGATAGAATGTAAAATGCTGCCAACATGCTGCCATAAGTGAACTTACTTCATCTGTTTCACGATTGTGCTTTTCCCGGATTCTCCTGCACCTGAAAGACAAGCTCTCTGTTTACAGAATTGTCCACAATAATATTTAAAAACAATGGTGTATGGGTGGGGTATTGGAAGAGATATGGACACCAGTTTCAAGTAAAACATTCTGCACATTGAGCTTGGCTTGGATAAGCAAACATCATGGAGTCTACACAACTGAATTATAACAACTATAAGAGATATATTGATTTGAGAAAGGTAGGCATTCCTTCAGCACCAGCATGCTCAGAAGATTAGTAGAATTGCATGGCACAATAATGCTGTGGATGCTAAATGACACAATACAGACCCAAATACTATCCTACATGTTTGGTTCCCAATGAGTATTGTATCAAACAAAGCTTGAGGAAATGCATTTTAGTTTCTAAACAATGTTGGCAGGCCAACACTGTTTTAACTTAAGTTCATATAACACAGGGGCCTTCATCACTACAAAAAACTGTCTGTATAAAAAACTCTGTCACAGCACAGAGTAAGTTGGTTTCCATCACCAAAGACACCACAGTGGTATTGTTTTGTGCTGGCTGACGGCAAAAACGGCATAAAACTGAACCTGCTTATTCAGGGAACTGTATGAAATCTAAACATTCCACCATCCCACATCCACCTTTCTACTCCCTCCAGCTGGATGAATAGAAAACAATCAGAATCTGATTTTTTCGCCAAGTAAGTTTGCAAAACAAAGAATTTACTATGGCAGGGTGGTGCATATGATAAACATATAGGAGTTTTGTAGAACGTAGAAAGTTTACAACAGTATCTAAATATATATGAGAGAGAAACTGAAAAAGAGGGACAGAAAAGGAGGAACAGAAAAAGAGGTGTTACCCAGGTAAACCCCAGTTTGGTTAACCACAGGTTAACCCCAGGTGGGTTAACAACAGGTTAACCCCAGGTTAGTTAATCCCAGGTTGGTTAACCCCAGGTTGGTTAACCCTAGGTTGGTTAATCCCAGGTTGGTTAACCCCAGGTTGGTTAACCCTAGGTTGGTTAATCCCAGGTTGGTTAACCCCAGGTTGGTTAACCCCAGGTTGGTTAATCCCAGGTTGGTTAACCCCAGGTTGGTTAACCCCAGGTTGGTTAATCCCAGGTTGGTTAACCCCAGGTTAACTTCCAGGAGAAAGGTGGCTGAGCGGTTAGGGAATCGGGCTAGTAATCTGAAGGTTGCCAGTTCGATTCCCGGCCGTGCCAAATGGCGTTGTGTACTTGGGCAAGGCACTTCACCCTACTTGCCTCGGGGGAATGTCCACGTACTTACTGTAAATTGCTCTGGATGAGAGTGACTGCTAAATGACTATATGTAAATGTAAAATTATTTATGCGATAGAGATGCATACATTCATGTAGTATATGTTACAAACAGGCCAATGGCCATCAGGTTTTCAAGATTCAGTGATAAAAAAAAAACGATATATATATATATATATAGGCCTAGTATATACATAACAATACTGTTGCACATGAAATACAGAATCATCTCTCATCACTCAAATATATTACTGCAAAAAGAAGTTGTGTAAGAGAACATGGATGGATGGTCATCAATGTATCCACCTTCCCACATACACCCACATTCATAAACAGCACTAATGGCTTCATGCTATGTATTTAAAATAATAATTACTTTAAGCATATGCCTTTTCCAGGTCCCTTTGTGTGTGTGTGCGTGTGTGTGTGTGTGTGTGTGTGTGTGTGTGGGGGGGGGGGGGGTCAAAACCACAGTGAAAGCCTCATTTTGCAAGAATGTTTGATGGATACTTGAAAATCACCATTCGAGGTCAGGATTATAATGTTTGGAAATGTTTTCAGGCTTCCAACATTGTGGTTTGGTGTGGAGAGCAGCAGCCAAAGGGCATTGTGTTTTTTCTGAATCCTCTTGCTCTAACACAGGCATTGGAGCTGGGGCAGTTAATGGAAAATCACTTTCCCCTCTACACCCTGTTGTCAAACCACAAGAATGTTTCCATTTGATGTAATAGTCTATTTGGGATCGTTGTGTCACTACTGTTTTGTAAAGTGTCTTCCTACTATCAGTGCTCCTCAGAGATTAACCTGTGATGACAGCAATGCATTCACAAGGGGATCCATTCACATCCTGGTGGAGGCTGGGTGGATCCATTGGCAACCATATTCTCTAGACTGAGACTACACACCACATCACCACCAGCCCCCTTAGCACCACTGCACTGAGGAATTTGGCAGTTCATGCATTCTCTTCCATGCATAAAGGTTTCATTTCTGGTTTCAAAATAACTTTTAAATATCCTCAATCCTGGACAGGGGTGTAGACAGGCCATACCCGTAATGTCTGTGAGGTCACTACGTGACCAGGGTGACCAGTAAGCAGGTAACCGATATTTTAACAGCTTATCCCTCTCTTGACCACTTTACAACATTTGAACAAACTGACACCTAAACAGTTAGCTACAGCCATCTCTTGATAAACTGGCAGTTGTAACATGTCAGGGGATACACAGAGAAAGGTTTTTCTAGCTACTATTTAAATAATTACGGAATGTGAATGTGAGAAACTGTAAAAAATCAAGATAATTTTTGCAACTTCCAAACCCCATCCTTCACATTGACGGACTTTCGGATGGAACTTCACAAAGTATCGTGGCACGTAGTTTTATAACTGCAACTTTACAAAATGACAAATGCAGGCACATTAAAAAATTGCCTTCGGCCAGAGATTCCTTGTAGGTTAAATTAAGACAATCAGCTCTTACCAAGTAACAGTAGTTTAACTTCTCTGGATGCTAACTCTCCATCTTCTCGTAGGTTCCGATCAATCATTTTACTCCTCTCCACAGCTGCTTTATCCTCAGCGCTAATTGTGCAACCCATTTCAACAATGTGCCTGTGCCTATGTCAAAAATGCCTGTGTCAAAAATCTGTGCACACAGGTTAGCGAAATAATAACGCTTTTATTGATGCGTGAACTTCCTCAGCCAGTAACCGAGAGACTGAAAGGCGTTGGCACTTTTCGTCAACCCAACTAGACCCACAAGGGAGATGGGTGGTAAACTAACGCCACTAAACTAGTATGGTTTCTTTGGTAAATGGTAGCCAAAGTAATTCTTGCAACTCTGGATTGTTTGGAAAACGTTGCTTAGCGCTGGCCGTAGAAAAAATTCCACTTAAATAGAAACATTTTTCATCGGCAACCCATTGATACAGTTTTAACATGTGTCCTGTCTTTCTCATGGTCCCGTCACACTTGGAAGTTGCGCAGTCGCGCGCTCAGTAGGAGCTAAATCTTTTTTTGCGTTTTGGACGTCCATATGGACGTCCATAGACTGACGGCGATGGCTGCTGATCTTTGCATGGATGGACGGACGGCGATGCTGTTCAGAGTGCCGTCCATAGAGGGAGCATATATTTTGGACGGCGTCATAGCCGTCCATACGGACGGCGATGCTGTTCAGAGTGCCGTCCATAGAGGGAGCAGATATTTTGGACGGCGATGGATTAGCAGGGACGTCCCTCGTGCCGTCCATAGAGGGAGCAGATATTTTGGACGGCGTCATAGCCGTCCATATGGACGGCGATGCTGTTCAGAGTGCCGTCCATAGAGGGAGCATATATTTTGGACGGCGATGGATTGAATGTTTAGCAGGCTGTTGAGCTAACAGAACTGCCGAAGGCTACCATAGCATGTAGCTAGCTACATTAACTTTGGATGACTCAATCTTTTGTCAAGTTAATTTGTATGAATTGCATGTTAGTGCAATATTTACGCGTTCTGTTTTTTTACATAATCAGCAGTATGATCTCATGACAATATAGACTTGAAAAACAATATGTTATGGTTTGGGTTTGCCTATAGGCTACATATATTTTAATTATTTCGAGAATTGTTAATAAAGACTCATTTAAAATTTTAAAATTTGGAGTGTTAGGCCCATAGGCTATTACGTTTTGCATTTGTCTCCGCTCAAAGTGGTTCGTGCGCAACATTGGAGCTACTGACTGGTGGCTCCAAATCCACCCATAAAACACTTAAAACTGACGGTTTAAAAGACCTAAATGGCAATGTATTTCATAGGGTCATAACACAATGTTAACATTTTAAATGAGTCTTTATTAACAATTCTCGAAATAATTAAAACATATGCAGGCCTAGCCTATATCTCGGCAAACCCAAACCATAACATAGGCATATTGTTTTTCAAGTCTATATTGTCATGAGATTATACTGATGATTATGTAAAGCCCTAAAAGGCATTGTATTTCATAGGGTCATAACACAATGTTAAAATTTTAAATGAGTCTTTATTAACAATTCTCGAAATAATTAAAATATATGTAGCCTATAGGCAAACCCAAACCATAACATATTGTTTTTCAAGTCTATATTGTCATGAGATCATACTGCTGATTATGTAAAAAAACAGAAGGCGTAAATATTGCACTAACATGCAATTCATACAAATTAACTTGACAAAAGATTGAGTCATCCAAAGTTAATGTAGCTAGCTACATGCTATGGTAGCCTTCGGCAGTTCTGTTAGCTCAACAGCCTGCTAAACATTCAATTCATCGCCGTCCAAAATATATGCTCCCTCTATGGACGGCACTCTGAACAGCATCGCCGTCCATATGGACGGCTATGACGCCGTCCAAAATATCTGCTCCCTCTATGGACGGCACGAGGGACGTCCCTGCTAATCCATCGCCGTCCAAAATATCTGCTCCCTCTATGGACGGCACTCTGAACAGCATCGCCGTCCGTATGGACGGCTATGACGCCGTCCAAAATATATGCTCCCTCTATGGACGGCACTCTGAACAGCATCGCCGTCCGTCCATCCATGCAAAGATCAGCAGCCATCGCCGTCAGTCTATGGACGTCCATATGGACGTCCAAAACGCAAAAAAAGATTTAGCTGCCTCTCCGCGCGCTCCATGAACAACTACAGCTGATGCGCGAGAAAAACGAGGAGACGAGCCTTGTGTTGCATGGGAAATGTGGTATTTTGTCAGACCAACTTGAAAACGTTATCGACTCCCATCAATTAGGTTTTAAAATACGCCAAGTAGATTAATCCGTAACAGTTTTTATTATTATGAAGATTGTAGTAGAATTTAGTTTGCCCTTTGTGTCCTCCCTCAATTGGTCAGAATATTATAGCCTACAGAGCATCTTCAAAATGTGCAAATATGTTTCATAATAAATCGAAATTTGTCTGACTCCGACTTCCACTTCAGGTACCACAGTTCACACACAGAGGGCTACTATAAGTAGGCTATAGTAACGTTTTCAACGATTCGTTTCTGGGCTAAACGTAGGTGTGGTAAGAGCGCCCCCAATGAATTTATAGCTTCATTGCACTGATTTGCTCAAAGCATTGGAGCGTGAGGGTGGCACACACACCCGGAAGTGTGTTACAGTTTACATTCCTTTTAGTTCTAAGGTCATGAGAAATGTATGGCTGAATATATTTATTATTGTCAGAAATCTATTACATTTCCTGTATGCTAAAGTTGACATCATTGTAATTTGTTAGTGGTTGTTTCATGTGTTTTTTAGATCAAGTATGTTAATATAGCCAAATAATGTGTTCATATTAAATCCATTATTCACACATCATAGGACTAGGTCTACTGAAAAAGTGGTTGAAATATAGTTCAGCCCATCTTAAAGTGTGGAACTGTCGATGAGAATGTGCTTCCCAATTCCCGAGAGTGTTTCACCTTTAGTCCAATGTGCCCCATGTCAAACCTGAGACTTTCGCAAATCTCTGGTACACAAAAACATTCACGCATTGCAGAGTATAGTGCTGACCTTCCAGACACTGAAAAAACCCTGTTCTACACTTGTATACCACAGGTTTTCACATCTGTCTGACTCTGAGAGCTCTGTAAATGTGATTCCTTCTGAACAGGATCCTGGATCCTCCCGCTCCTCTTACCTTAGCCAACCCAAAATGTCATTGGCGATAAGTTGCCATGGAAACAGCTGATCTCAGAGAAGTCTGGCATAAGTGAGAAAGCCATGTGGAATGGATTCACCCTGTTACAATTTGAAAGACTCAAAGAACGCTTAAAAAAGAAGAAAAAAACTAACTTATTGTAGTATCAAGGTCAGTAATCAGTGGACCTCATTCAGTGCTTGCCAGGGAAATCTGAGATGTAGCTGACACTTGCAAATGTCACTTTGTTAGGTTGACATTTCAATTGAGCTTTTATAACATATGTTCATAGGTGACAAAACACATATGTATTTAAAGCTCTTTGTGCTTGTCAAACCAAGTAATGTCTTAAAATAGCAGGTCAATCATTCCTTTATTATTATTATCCTTAATTGTTGAACTGAGGGTTTGGTGAACACCTATATGAATTCCCCTTTCCAATCAACCGAGCAGTCTACTAAACTGAGACTGAGACCTCCTTTTTTGCTCTTTCATTCTGCTGTTGAAAATGAACAGAAAGGTCAGACTGTTGGTAGGGCTTCACCAACCTGCAGGAGGCTCCCTATTCAGCCACATCAAAGCTATGAGTCACTCCCATCGGTCAGGCAGCATCACAGAGTAGCACGATTAGAGGGAGGACAAATGAGAGAGGGATTAATCGTTTGGATGGAGAAACGGAGATAAAACAGATGAAATTAAGAATAAAACCGGCAATACGTTTGATTGTCTTCCCATGGATCAAAGGTTGTGTCTTTTGGTCAGTGCTGAAAGCGCTGACACGCGTCTTTAATGACGCGATGCGAGTAAAATACATTTAACTTCCAGGTTTCCTTACAATATGCATTGTATTAGCACACCATCGTCAAACGTGATTACATTTGTGTCACCACAGGGAGTGTCAACAGATTTTGGGGGGGGCATCTTTGTTGAGTTGATATTCATTTGTGTGGCATTCTGAAGCAGAGGCTAAGGTCAGGGAGAGACAGGTCAGTGTGGGCGTGAGTTAGGTTATCGAGCTCTGCAGCTTTACTCACAACATCCCCCCACCGACTCTCATTCATAATGAGTCTGTCAGTCCTGCCTACTTCAAATGTCACCCCTCTTTCATCTTGTTCCTAGGGCTACGTTTCACCCCTGTGACTCCATCCCTCGAGACCTTCACAGCTATCACCCGCTGCCTATACAACCATACAGAAATACACCTGCGTGTTCACAGACATGCATGCACACAGGCACACAGGCACAAGACACACATTATGCGTCAATTTACACACACGTTTACTTGAAGGCAGTTGCGGTTGTGTCACTGTGTCATGTGATCTGTAATTGTGAAATGAAACATTCCAAAGGCATCTATGTATTTAATTGATACTTTTGATGGGGAACCAATACAGAGGAAATGTGAAAAGAAAAAAGAATGCCTAAAAATTCTGAATTGAAACAAACACTCATTATCTTGGGTACAAATGAAAGTACATTAAAAAGTTAAATGAATGTCATGTCTATGCTATTCATATGAACCACTTAACAATATCCAAACATACAATACACTATGTCAGTTTTTATGAATAGATATTGGAAATCTATTCATCATTAAAAATCTTCATACTTCAATACAGTCAACAGTTGCTTTCCTTCTTTGTTTTTTTGACCAATAAAGGGGAAAACAGGTATCAGGTTTCCTGACACTGTATTTTTAAAGAGAGCAGATTGAAGAATGGCTGCTGTCTAGTACACAGAGAGGGATTTGTGCTGTTTCTCTACAATAGTTGCTCCACTGTTTCATTATAATCCTACATCCTGTAATTTCAAGATTCGACTGCCATTGCCACTAGGGCTAGCGATTTAAACAGAATAAATTGACAAGCAACAGCAATCGTGTTGTTAGCCTATTAAGATTTAGTTGTAAAGAATCAAGACAGCTCAACCCAGAATGGCATGGGATTTGATGACAGAGAAAACTGGACACAGTCGATTGTAGTAATGGAAAGGATATTTTAATACTCTGGTGTTGTACTTGCTAAAGATGACATGTTCTGCTTATCTTTAATCCAATTAACACTCATTTAAGAGTAACACACCATACCACAATCTGATGCAAAAGAAATCGCTGTTTTATTTTAACAAGATGATATAAACAGGCCAATGCAAAACAACAGTCAGCACTAAAGTCATTACACAAGTTAATTAGGAACGTTATGTCTTCAGTGACAAAGAGTCCTTTTTTCTCCAACATCCACCAAATCGAAAACTTCCCAGAGTGCCTTGCTTTGCATGTCTTGTGATTATCCCAATGGACTAAGTCCAGTATGAGACAGTGTTATGTGCAACAGTAACAGATCAAAGTAATTCAACAGATAAAAGGCGTCCAGAAAAGGGGAGAAGACAAGGGCCGTTTATTTTTACCACAGAATTGTGTTTGTAAAATATATCTAGATATGTCTGACTTGTGCAAGTAGTTTTTATTCCCCCTGAGATCTGAAAAATGATTGATGTCCCCCACTTTAATGCTAAAGAGGGCAAAGGCAAACCATGCCATGTGTAAGCATTGTCACACCTGTGTCATGTATTCACAACAAACCAAAGTTGTTTATGGCTAAACATTACAGCACCCAGACTGTTCCAAAGTTTACCTGTAAATAGCATCAACATTGGTAGACGATGGTGATTGGTCAAAATCTTTACAATCTACTTCTATGAGGCATTCAGTAGCTTCACTAAACCTCCACTGAAACAAACACATTTCTTGCAGTTGATATTTGGACCTCACGTTTGTAGTTTCAAATGCTCCAATGGATGATAAAGCAGTGATATCAGCCAAGGAGATTATGACGTTTTATCATTCATTAGGCGATTTGTATACTTTTTTGTGTGTTGTTTATACAGGACTATATGTATCTGAAGTTTAGCTATGTGAATTGACAAAAATAAATACAACATTGTTGCATATTTAGAATTTAGTTAAAAAAAAAAAAACATGTGTGTGCCTGTTTACTATAAATAGACTTAGCACCAGCTGTTAAATAGTCTTGTTAGCAAAATGGCTCTGAATATTATTTTGTCTCAAGAGGAAAACAACTAAATTTGCATTAATTTATTGGTTACATTAGAAGACGAGGGAGTAGAATAAATATTCTCTCATGAAAATGCTTTCTGTGCTTATCTCCCTATACATTTCTTTATGAAATTAATTGGAACACTGGCCCACCAGAATTATCTCATATCTGATCTTTAGTTCTTTATAAGGTTGTTCTTGCAAAAAGCAGCTAAGCGACTATAAATAAATTCAATGGGGGAAACTGGAGATGCTCTAATGGCCTAAAGGACACACTGAAAAATTATGTAAAACATTTTTTGCACCAGCCCAAAAATATGAATCCTTAGTTTTAAAATTCACTCTAAATTATGATTACATTATTATAGTTGTTCATTATATACTTTATTTCCTGAGGTTCATTTGGATGGTAAAGATAATGTAAATGTTTCTTTAAGTAGATAATGCAGCTATGCTTACATTATATCTTGTTGCATCCAGTCTGCATGAAATGCAACAGTATTACTCAATGTAACTGATGCAAATAGGTTTGTATCTGTCTACTATTGTTCTGTGGTCTCCATCGTCTCTGTTGTTGATGCTATGCAGAGGTTTGTGGGTCAGAATAGCCAGAAAGGCATGCTGACTGCCATACTGCAAAAATGCTAAAGGATGTATTGTAGTTTGTCATCCTGGCATTTCTGGCACAGTGTATCATACGTATCATGTAATGGGACATTGAATGTCTGACAGACTATATAGGCAGGTAGTGTGCTATTTGAAATGCAGGGAATGAATGTCAGGACCAAATACTCTCTTCCTCTATGCTAAATCAAAAGACAATACATATTTCATCAGGATGTTAACAAAGAAAGAAAAAAATGCAGAAAAAGATTAGGGGAAAAACAAACTGGCAGTGTATTTCATGTAATGGTTTGGTCTTGAGAAAATGGATATCCATGCGACATGTCATTGTTTACTGCAAAGAACCCTAACACTATTGACAGTTGAATGCATATTGAACTCGACCTGAATTCTTCAAGGATACAAGCTCTATTCCAGTGTAGCATTGACTTCAAAGCACTGTCAGGTACTGTGTTATACTTCATAAACTTTAGAAAATGTGAACAAAACCAAGAGTGTCAAAAAGACTGTCTTAACAGACAGCAAAATCGGACATTTACACTTTCATAGCTACAGCTCAGCTGGGGTCCTGCAGTGGTTATCTAAGTTTAGGTCATTGTTCAGCTGCTGCTGCTCTATGAACTCTGAGGTCTCCTCTATAATTTGTCCAGGGATGTGGAAGTCAGCAGGCGTGTTCTGTTGGACAGCCGGGTCCTGAGGGGGATCCTGCTCCTTCTGCTCCCCAGGGCTGGCCCTGCTGTGGGAGTTACGGGACTCCAGATTGCACCCGGTGCCCTGGAGAAACTGCATGAAGTTCTCCTCGATAGAGGCCTCCCGGCTAGGCAGCTGCTCCCCCTCCCCCGCCCTCTTAAAGAGACAGGCCAGGTGGCGGCCCAGCTCCTCACGGATCTGTCGGTTGAGGCATCCGTAGAAAAAGGGGTTGGAGGTGAAGCAGAAATAGCCAATCCAGGTGACCACTTCCTCTAACTGGGCCATGGAGGTCGTCGAGGTAGACACCAGGGCGGAGTAGAGGTGGAACGAGAAGTAAGGGAGCCAGCAGCACAGGAACTGGCCCCCTACTGCCATCAGAACCACCGCGGCCTTCCCTCCACTGAAGGTCCTCTGAGGGGTGGTGCGGGCCCCCCCCAGGCTGGCCACCATGGTGGAATGGCTGCTGAGCGACTCCGTGCGCTGCCGAGGCGTGTCCACCCAGGTGGGCAGAGGCCCGTGTTGCATGGCTGCCACCCGCGCCACCTTGAACATGTTGCAGTACACCACTAGGATGATGAGTACGGGGCACAGGAAGTAGATGAAGGTAAAGAAGACCATGAACACCAGGCGTGTGGTTTCTCCACCCCCGCTCCAGTGTAGGGAGCAGCATCTCTGACCCGAAGCCAGGACAGGACCCCTGTCCCCCTGCAGCAACCAGCCCAGCAAAGGCAGGGCGGACATCACAATGGCTTTGACCCATATCCCAACCAGCACCAACGCCACCACCCCCACGGTCATCTTGACCTCGTGACGCATGGGATGAATAATGTAGTAGTAGCGCTCCACGTTGATGGCGGAGATGGAGAGGATGGCGGCGCTGACCAGGCACACGCTCAGGCAGAGGTAGCACCGGCACAAGGCCTCGTCCACCAGAACCCGATTGGACAGCATGCCGAGCGGCATTAACACCAGGGCCGCCAGCAGGTCCACCAGACACAGGTGGAACACAAAGGCAAACTTCCTCAGCTGCGGGGTCTTGGTGATGACAGCCATCACGGCCAGGTTTCCAACCACTGCAAGGATGTCCATGAGAAGCATGGCACACAGCGCCAAGGACTGTGTCAGTGTACCACCACCACCACCACCACTGCTTGACTGGCTGACATTGGAGGAGGCATTGGGGTGGAGAGAGGCTGGGAGCCAGGGGGGGGGAGGAAGGGAAGTGTTCCACCAGGGGCTGGGCGTGATTGGAGGCTCCATGAGTGGGTGGGATGAGGAGAGAGGCCACAGAAACTCACAGGCCCATCACCCATCCTCCCCTGCCGTAGAATGGAACTGAAAAACTGGACTTAAGTAGCGCTGTCAGCCAGGGTAGCTGGGGCAGGACATGGCACGACCTTCATCGAAATCGGAATCAATGTTTACTCTGTGTGGTCCTGGGCCCAGAGTAGTATCGAAGGCCGCGCTTGACGACTGCACTTGACACTTCCTCTGTTCAAGGAGCCTCCACTCAAGAATGGATTCTGAAGAGGAGGGAAATTCTGGTAAAAAAAACAAAACAGGTATCAAACGGGTGTCAAATTAATTGTATTTCTGTTCACAGCAGAAACCCTTGCTTGGATCTTCTCTTCATGTGCTCTGGTGCACCTGAAGCCATCAAATGGACCCATCAAACAAGGCTTTGAATACCATTCACATCTGCCTACTTGACCCACATCTTATTTATTTTAAACATTATAGAGCTCTATCAAACTAATTAAGTCTAGGACATCTCCTAGACACATATCAAAGTCCAAATAAAACAGTATCCTTCTTTTATAGTCATCAATACACCTAGAGAAAATAATTTGGGATTATTTATGTTGGTAAAACATTACATTGCAGTAAATGTGTACTAAATCTTCTAATCTAAAACCAGGATGCCTCAGGCTTCAAGAATATCCACTTATAGTCATGACTTGTTTCACTACGTCTTTGACATCTGCATCTTCAAATGTGTGTTTTCAGGACACCCAAACCCTTAGGGAAAAGCCAAAAGCATGCATCAGGCCATATGTCACTTTAACACATTTATAGTTATATTTATAATTTATAGAGTACCGCAGTGTTTTCTACTCAGATGATATAATTTTCTGCTTAGACTGACATTCGACAGCACCGGGGATCATATCTTCTAATGTAGATATTTAGATCTGCCAAAAATATTGTATTTCATATAATCATGATTTTAATTTATTTATAAATTAAACACCGGTTCACGGATCTTATCAATGTCCAAATATGAAGCAATCGAATTATCAGTGTTCTTTGAATATCAATGATGTCATGAGGAATCGAGCTCATTTTAAAGTGGGACAAGAAGTAAGGAGGTACTATAATAAGCTGTGGGTTTACAGCCACGATGGCACAGCACTCAGCTCCAGCCCCATCACTGCCTGCTTCCCAATTACAGGAAGAGCCTAATCATCGGGATGCCTTGTCCTGTGTTTACTGTCACAACCTCACCTGGTCACAACCCCTCACACCGTCACAGTCATGGAACACACACCAAGACTTTTGGTACTTTTCCATAAGCTTCGTACCTGCATATGAAATGTTTCCATTTCGTGAGGTACGATACTGTTGTTGAGCCTGTTCTTTTCCAGCCACTTAGGGTTGCTGATCTTGACTGACAAACCACAAAAATACATAGGCTTCTAATTGAAATTATTCTGAGGCAAAATAAGTCAACAATAAACCAAGTTTAACAATGACATGGTAATAACCATGAAGCTTTGTAGATGTTTAGTCAAGTTAGCATTGATTACTTTATTGTTCGCCCAGCGTCTTCTTCTCGTTTTCCTCGGAAATAAAGTACAAGAGTTGCTATTGAGTCATCACGTAATAATTCCAACCATTTGGAAAGGCACCATCTGGGATGGTCTGGTCTTTAGATTACCACCATGTCTCATCTCTAAAGGCCTTTCAGCCACACAACGGTTAAACCATTGCATCCACTGCACTTTAATACTATTGCTAATGGACAGCAGCCACACGCTGATGCAGACAACCAGACAACAACTTGTCAATCATCCAGGCTTCATCCATTCTGATTCCTACATGAATAGAGACACAATTCTACATTTGTGTTGGCCACCTATCTAGAAGAAGACGGTTGTCTCGGTTACATAACTCTGAGAGGTTGCATTGGTGGAGAACATACTCTTAAAGTTGGGAACTCAATTAATTTGTGAACCCAAATCATTTTGGTCCAAAACACACAGAATAACATGGCATAGACATTTTCTTTTCCCCCACTTCTACTCTTAAGAGTCTGTTAAAACAGCTTTCAACACTCTCACTGTCTAGGAGCTCTGAACAATTCACGTGAACCAGGAATTTGAGCCAATGTCGGAATCTTGCCTGCCAATTGAGAAACATATGACCCCATCATATGCACATGACTCAGGGTTTACAGCGACGAGAAAGCTAGCTTGTTGTTCAACAATTCAGTGACCCTCATTCAGCGTCTATCTCCTGGCTTCTAGACACGGAAATAAGTGTACTGTTTCATGGCTATCTATGTCAACTTCTATGTTCTGTGACAGCTATGGCCTAGCCGTGATCGTGATCTGAAGGCATGAAAGTCCAGGTGTAGAGAGAGGTCAGTATTGGAGGATGACATACCTGAGTCTGGATAAAGCTGCTACCTCCTGGCACTGGCTCACAATCTACTGAGGAAGTGGACCAGTTTCGCTCTCTCCCAAACCCAAACACTGCCCCACGTCAGAGAGAGAGAGAGAGAGAGAGAGAGAGAGAGAGAGAGAGAGAGAGAGAGAGAGAGAGAGAGAGAGAGAGAGAGAGAGAGGGAGTAAGAGGGAGCTGAAGAGAGAGAGGCAGAGGGAGCAAGAGGAAGCAGGAGAGAGAGAGAAATAGATACAGGGAGCAAGAGGGAGAGAAGAGCTCCTGTGTCTCCACCTCACCTGGCGCTTTCATCTCTTCATCCTTCCCCCATCCAGCTCTGACCCTCTACTCCTACAACATAAGACATCCCGGCACACGCACACGACACACACACACACACACAATGCCTTTCTCTCAGTTCTCTTCTGACCAGGTCTCCGATGGTCTAGGTGGCGAACGTAGAACATGAGCAGAAATAGAGAACCAAAAAGGAGAGCAGGATAACGTTCTGCTGTCTTCCAAGAACCCCGGTGCACAATGGCCCATACACACACTCACTCACACACACACATCCAATCCACACACACGTGTGCAGGCTCCGGCACGCGCTCAGGGCAACTGCAGAGCAGTGCGGAGCAGACAAGCAGGCGGGTAGGCAGGCAGGCAGGCAGGCAGCACCCAGCCTCTCTGCTCTCCACTGGGTCTTAGTGCCTCACAGGCGTAGCCTCCCTCAGGATCACCGCTTGACAGATCCCTGTCTTTGTTTTTCCTCCCCACGTCTTCGCTGCCCCCCAACAAGGTCACACAGGTTCGTTTTGACAGAAACAGTCTGACAAAGAAAAAGAGAAGAAAAAAAAAACAACAACAGATAGGACAGAAAATCCCCTTTACTCTTAACCTCAGCTGTGCTACTTCTCCCCGTCTTTATTCTTATGCTGGATTGCCAGGATCTCCCTCATCACAATCCTGTGAAAGCCATCTCACGAGGGTGGATTACTGCTTTCCTGAGGGAGAAAGCGACAATGGTTAATGTTAATGAGCTGAGATTATAATGCAGAAAGCCCAGCCCACAGCACATACAGTGCTTAGTTCAGTTCACTGTAGAATAGGTTTGTTTACTATTCTACAAGTGTGCTGTGATAGCTTTGTATCCATGAGACAGAGACAGGTAGCCGAGTATGACAGATAATGCACCCTCTGTAGGTAAAACTATTACAACGGCACATGAAAGAAATACACCCGCTATTGATTTCCTTTCAGTAATTTAAATTAACAGTTTTAGCGAAACGATTCACCTTATAGCTGTTAGCAAAGTTGCAGCCAAAAGCTTTGTTATCCAATAATGCGTAACATCACGGTCAGGTTAGGAAACAACAATGTTAAAAAGCTCCAGTGGAAAACTCACAGAATGTCATATTCTCGTATGACATAACATTCTGTTCATCAAAGGACTGGAATCATTGAGTTACACTTTCTCCTGAGGGATATCCTAAAGGCTGCGTTGGTATAGACAGGTCTTGACATTGTATGTGTCAGTGTGTGTGGGTGTGTGTGTGTGTGCTTGCACGGTTACAAAGGTAAATGTGTGACAGTGGCCCCCTTTCATTGTGCCTGGGTGTACTCCCAACATGAGGAATTCATCTCTGGTTGTGAAAGCGTTCAGGATCTGTGGAGACAGCAGAGCAAATCACTGACCAATCCAATATTCTTTTACTCAATAAATCACATGACAGACCAATGTGTTCTATTGTTGTATATATCATTGTAGTGTATCAAGAATGTGGAGAAATATGTTGTTCAACATCAAGATTGCTGTGATTTTGGAAGAGGTGTAGTTGGAAATCTATGTATGGTGTGTGATACAAGGTTTGTTTTGCAGGGGGTGTTCATCGCAGTAAAAGCATCGTGATGGTGAGATGGTGAGATGGTGAGATGGTGAACTCAAATAAGAAATCATTCAACATATAGTTTGATGGATGAATCCCTCTTGTAATCGATACTGTTCAGCATGTCAATAAACATCGGGTAGGTTTTTTTTCCAACACAAATCTGAGAAAAAGATATAAATATCTGTCCCTGGGAACTGACTGATGTCTCGCATTTTAACATGTGTATATATATTTTTTTAAAAAAGAACTATGCCTGGAAATAGATTTTCTTTGAATGAGATGATTGTTTGTGTGTGTTCATGTTGTATGTGTGTGTGTCTGTGTGTGTCTGTGTGCATTACAGTGGCTGTCCTGTGACTGAGCTTGTGTCGGAGGTGTTGAATAATGACCGAAATAGCAGATACTTGCTCACTCCAGCAGCACCCAATCACAGTGGAGGCAACTACAATGGTTTCCATGGCAATCCAGACCTCAGTCTCCTGCTGCTTTTCTCTGGCAGATAACAACATGCAAGCAGCTTAGCGGTTAAAAGGCAGGAAAACACTGATATCACAGAGCTGGGGTCCTTCTCTCACAATCACACACACACACACACGCACACACACACACACACACACAGACGCACACAGATGGGAGTGATAGCCATTAAAGGGATAGTGCACCAGTTTTATTCTCATGTGATTCTCTTTATCAGATAAATGTAGTTGTTGAAGGGTTCCTGTGAAAACGAGTCTACTGGATGTCTGCAGGACTGAACAGAGAAGTTGAGAGGGGAGGATAAACACGGAATGTTGACTTGGAAAAGGGTTGTTTATTAAAATGCAAGAATCTTGTTTTCTGTTGGTTTACATTCTCGCCTGTGCTTTGGTCCTCTCCCATGAGTTGAACCTATGAGTGTTGATCTTGGTTTGTCATTTGGGCTTCAACTGAGAAATCAGGATATTTCAGTAGAGGGCGCTATTGCTGAAGTAATGCACAAAAATCCCCATAAATTATGGAAATGCATTCAAGCAGCTTGCCTTGACATGTGTGGCAGGAAAAGTTGTGCTTTAATTTATCAATGTGAAATGAATTATGCCTGAATGTATTTCTCAATCTCATATCAAGAGACTACGTGCTACTGTAGTTTATAACAGTAGACCCAAAGTCTGGTATGTCAGGAAATAGAATGGAGAGAGGAGCCAGATGATATGGTAAACCCATGTTCAATTGTTTCATGAAAATATAAATTAAAATAATTCCTGTCTGTTTTGTATACTTCTCTCTGTGTCTGTCACTCTATTTGTCAAGATGATCTCTCTCTTTCGCTCTCTCACTCTCTTTCTGAGTGTTTTGTGTGTGTGAATTACTCGTGATAGAGAAAGTGCTTATTATTCCAAACACAAACTATAGGTGAATTTACACACTTAAATTCATGACAGAGTCACAGAAAACAAAAGTTGATTTAAAATCCACATCTCTATTTCCATCCCATCTTTATCCAGCTGATATTTAATCAGGTTTAGTAATACATAATAGCAGTGATCCTGATTTGAATACGTGGGTGGTGCCTTGCTGAGACTTGATCACTGTAGATACAGTAGGGTCCACCCACAGAACCCCAGGGACCGTACCTGATAGATTGCACGGAATATTAATATATGTTTTAAACAACCCCTTACAATACCACAGTATAGTACATATAGTGCCACTTAACACACATTTTTATATTGAGCATGAGATCACTCACTTGTATCTAAATGAGCATGTTGCCACTTTCCACAAGCGAACACAAATCTGCATCTACAGTGCTGCGGCATAAGCAAGAGCTGCTTATAAGCATTAGAGTTCCTTCTTACAATAAGAGACCTCACAGGTTTGTCATAGACTCTCCCAGTTCTACCCTTGGGGCATACTAGAGACATAATTAGCACTTTCCTTTGCCATGGCCATGTTTAGCACGTACTGGTGCCAGGGCTTCTGAGGGCACCGTCTGTGCCCAGAAATGCCCACACAAGCTGGCCCCAAGGAGGCCTTGAGAAGATGTGATGACAGACCTCTTATCACACATAATGGCATCACACTGTTGTTGTTGTTGTTTATCCAGTTAGTGTGTGCACTATATGTGTGAGTGTGTGTATAAATACACAAGAACATGATGGGAGGTGTACAGTGTCATGTAACAGAAATGAAGGACACATAAAGATTTGAAACATCCACAAACCAGAGTGATGAGATGCAGGTTCAGAACCATCCTCATGTTGGTCAATGTGGACCCTTGACATCCTGATAAAAGCCTTCCATATAAAGCTTAATTTCATTATGTGGAATCGCATGGCCCCCTTTAGAGCCATTTCTTGGCCAATGTGGCCAAATCTAAATATAGCTGATATTTTTCCATGTGTTCAGTGTGTGCAGTGGAGATGAAAAGAGACAAAAGGATATCAGGGTGTCCAGTCTGTAGGACAAAGCTGAGTCAGCCAGTCACATTTAAAAGTCAACCAACAGTTGGAACAGAAAAACAGTCCTTCCTCTTGGATTCTAAACATAGAACGGGAACCAGACACTCCCCTCAAGGGAATAAAATCTCTCTGCAGTGTGTGTGTGTGTGTGTGTGTGTGTGTGTGTGTGTGTGTGTGTGTGTGTGTGTGTGTGGTGTGTGTGTGTGTGTGTGTGTGTGGTGTGTGTGTGTGTGTGGTGTGTGTGTGTGTGTGTGTGGTGTGTGTGTGTGTGTGTGTGTGTGTGGTGTGTGTGGTGTGTGTGTGTGTGTGTGTGTGTGTGTGTGTGTGTGTGTGTGTGTGTGTGTGGGAGCGGCTGCAGCCCAGTATAATGGATGAATCTATCATCTCTCAGGGCTAGAGACGACAGAAGGATATGAGGAACCAAAGAGCCCGTGTCCCATCTCCACCCTCACCACAAGGTCATCAAGCCCACGTCACACCATCATCTGCATCCCTCCTCTGCAGTGAACCAGAAGCAGGTGCAAAGTCACAGATGAACATCCCATAGTCAGAGACGAGTAGCTGCTTTGAGTATGGCATTTGCAGTACAATCTGGTTGATTCTTGTTGCAAACACCCATCCGTCACCAAAGGTGTTTTTAGCACAGCACAGTCGTGACTGACATGCAATAACATTCTTCACAGTTCAATTAGAATCCCCATGAACGTCTTAATAATTCTTGCATCTAATCCCAGCTCCTTTCAGAAATAACGTTCTGCGGTGTCTGTTCGAATCGTTTACCTTCATTGCTCTTAATAAAGTATCTGTCTTATGTTGATTCACAACAAGAAAAATCAACCATGTGTTGTCCTTTCTCGACTCAACCGTTATTAACAGCAAAGGCATGTTTGTTGGGTGTATATACGAGATAGGGGTGTAATCTCTAACCCTGCTCAGGGATTAAACATCACAGGTTCTGTCTGTCCCCCTCTGTCCTGGTCTGCTCTCAAAAATGGGTTATGCAACAAACAAGTACAAACCTATATCCTCTGCTATCAAATGTTCCATCAGTTCTTTTTTGGGTTGATTTTGTCGCCCTTAACATGAGCTCATAATCTTTTTTTAAGTATCAGAAGACCTATCGGTTTCTCCTGAGATATAATCCATCTGGTTATCTTGTCGAACGGTAGCGCAGAGCAACGTTCTGTCATACGCCAGGTATAATAACAGCCTGACATCCTCTGTTGTGATCTTCTGACCTTCATAATGTCACGCTATAATAGTGCTGGCACTCCAGAGATGTCTGACGAGAAACCGCATGTGGCACAAAAGGGGGGGGGGGGGGGGGGGGGGGGGGGGGGGGGATGCGCCGTGGTAGAGTGGAAGGCAGACAGTGACACATTGGTGAAGGAGACAGACTCGGGGTCAAGGGTCAGGGGAGTGATATTTCCATCATTAACTCTGTGACATTTCCATGGGCCTCAGGGAACCCAGAGGACAGACACCCAAAAGACAGAGAATACAGCTGCTCCTTGGCCCAACAAGGAAATCTCAGATTTTTTAAAGGTCACCGTAATATCAGCATACATTTTCAACATACACTGATTGGAGGAAGCTCTGTTTGGTGTTCCTGTGTTGTTGTTTTTAATAACATCTCATTACGTTCAGTCGCGAGCTAACATTGCAACAATGTAAATAGAGGGAAAAGGCAGAAGGATCCCTTTGCTAGCCTCCCTTTCATTAGATCATCCTGGAACTGGGTGCTGGAACTGGGTCTTGGAGCAGGGTGATGATGTTAACCCCTGACCAGATGCTGCCTGGTTAATAATAAACACTGGTGGTAGAACAGAGAGTATCGAGCCAGATGTCATCCCTCACAGAGGTGGGAGCCGCCCAGTCAGCTCACCAGCCTGCCAAACACACAGACGCATCTGTGTAGTGAAAGAGAGTAGGCCTTGAAGGGAATGGAAGGGCTCCTTGGCAGGAGCCGAACTATCATCTGTTTATGTGAAAAGTAGCTGCTCGTGGTTCAGGTACGCACCCCTGGACAAGGCCTGGGTCCCACTCGGACTCTCTGTCCCTGTCTCACTTCCTGAACACATCAAGCATGAGGACACACCTTGCATGAAGATACAATTCTCTGACATTCACAGAACCTCAGGAGAAAAGCGATCTGAAACGCAGCAACACTTCACAACTGTTTCAAACAGTATTATCAGCATCTGCAGGGAGACCAGCTGAATGATGAAAGTCTGACGAATAAGATGTTTGACTCACAATCCCATTATGCCCTGGCAAACTCACCCTGTTTGAGAGATCTACAGGCTCCAAACCACTTGCCCAAAAACCAATTACCATGTGAAAAATGAAATCAATGAAACTGGAGAGCACTATCATATTAGTGGAAAGGGGAGGAGAGGCCTAATCCTGTTCTCTGGGTTCTTTATCTCCAACAATCAAACCTCTCTGGCTCATTAGTAAGAGAGGTTATGTTATTCCAGGGCATGCACACACGCAAACACTACACTCAAAAACACACACAGAAAAACAAAGAAAACAAAACATTCTCAAGCTTTTTTTGGTTTAGTCAAAGTGACGTGCTTTGACAAAAGTAATCATAAAAAGTCAATGTTTCCTAAAGACATTATCTGCTGGTCCTGACTGCGGTGGACATTATACTGTATATCACGGGACGATGGACGGGAAAAGCACAAACTAACAGTATGGCCTAATGTAAATCCTCGCCAAAGAGGTCAAACAAAGGACAAAACTCATGTAGAGAATCACTGGTTGTTTGTTGTGTGTGGGCATGTGTTTGTATTTAATACAGTTTGTGCAAAGTATGTATGTGTCAAGTATGACAATTGTAATGCGTGAGTGAGTGAGTGAGAGAGAGAGAGAGAGAGAGAGAGAGAGAGAGAGAGAGAGAGAGAGAGAGAGAGAGAGAGAGAGAGAGAGAGAGAGAGAGGGTGAGTGACAGTGTGTTTGTATGTGTTATGTGACACAAAGTGACAGAAGCGGGATGGAATCACAATGATGAATGGGTTTTAGGTTTAAAGGAATCTTCTTAGAAATATCCGGTCGCTACAGGGGGCATGATTAATCGAGGCACCAGTCGGAATCGTGGAGCCCCTTAAATCCCCTTAAACCTCGCCACAAGGCTCGCCCTACACCAACAGATTATTACAGATTTGTTTAAAAAAAATCTGTTTAATTTACAGCAGCAGCTTTCCCCTCACTGACCCAGAAGGGATGGGGCTGATCGGTTGCAGCCCACCACCACTGCTGTGTCCTGGCTCACCTTAACAAGGACATACATTATAAATCTGCCATATCTGATGACAGAGTGGTAATAATGATCGGCTTGTTGGAACGAGTCACTTGATCTCTAGGACACCTGGCGGGATTCTTTACATGTTTCTTCAGTGAGAACCAGGATTTAGTGCACTAGGGATGCATAGAGGCATGGACCGGATGTCCCGCTCTGCGGTTCACTGTATCATGCATTATCGTGTCTGGTGTCTTGTAGAATGGAATTGTTACATGAGGTAAAAATACTACTACTGTAGATAGAGTAACAATACTGTGTTTGTTTGTTTGTGTGTGTGTGTGTGTGTGTACAGTTTGTGTGTGTCTGACTGGCTTGTGCAACATCTTGTTTCTGGTCATATGGGCAGCGTAGATATGGATGTCCCTCCCTCTTCTCTCTCCCGACATGTTTCAGTCTTTTTAAGAGGACATCTGTGGCCTGCTGTAGAACGCAGCATGTTAAAACACACACATTGCCAATTTAGCTAAACAATATGAAGAGAGAGTAAGGGAGTCAGGTGGCTGAGCGGTTAGGGAATCGGGCTGGTAATCTGAAGGTTGCCAGTTCAATTTCCGGCTCGTGCCAAATGACGTTGTGTCCTTGGGCAAGGCACTTGCCTCGGGGGAATGTTCCTGTACTTACTGTAAGTCGCTCTGGATAAGAGTGTCTACTAAATGTAAATGTAAGAGAAAGTTTTACAATATTAGAACAACATTGATTGAAGATCAGAATTTCATATTCTAGAAGAACAGAATTGTTTTTAACATTTGAATGTGTGAAACGGCTATTCCTGTCTGTCTATTGTTAATTAAACAAGTCTTCCATCGTTGAACCACGTTCAATAGACAAGACTGTTTCCAGTCGTCCGTTGAGACCGAAGCCTGGCAGATATCAAGCCTCTTTTGAAGACACACAACACCCACTGTCTGCCTGCTTGCTCCCATCTCACAGGGGAGCGAGGTGTTGCTAAAAGAGATACAACACCTCCCTTAACTTCCTGGCATCATCAGCATCAAGGCTGAGTCGGATTTTGTCCCTGTAAGAGTGCCTATTTGGCAAGCTGGTGGCATTGCGCCAGTGACAGGGTGCACCAAAAGAACTGAATAATATAAAGTCCTTGGCCTGGCCTGGTCAATCTGCTTCCTCCCCCGGCACAGCCATGGGCATCAGTAGCAAAGCGAAACATGCAAAGTGGGGCTCCAGGTTCTGGGCTGCGGCTCTGTATCTGTGGCCCAGTATCAGCTTCCTCTGGCTGGGTATTGTAGCATGGGCTTCCCCTGACACCCACCCTAGGATGTACCACGGGGGTTAGGGAGAGGCTATGGGAGGGCACTGTGGGGTAGGGGAGGATTGTAGTGGTGGGGAGGGGTAGATTACAGAAAGAATGGGATTGCTAACTCCTCATAAATCCTCTCAAAGTCTGATTCATGTCTTAGTCACTCCAGCGGCCTGTGCCCAGTGCATGTGAGTTACACAACAGGGAGATCTCAGATTAGGTTTTGGCTGCCAGTGTGATAGCAGTTCATGTGAGAGGGAAGCTTTGGAGGGATGACTTCATCTTCCCGCATCTGACAACAGCCGCAAATTAAAAACCTTCAGATGGGAATTGAGTGTGTCAGTACCCAGAAGATAAGAAAGAACAGTACAGTCCACCGGTGTAGCTGGAAGTCAAATAACTCTCCAGTGAATGCCGAAAGTAAACACACAAACATGAAAGTGTACACACACACCCACCAAATTGATTTCCCTTCAGCTGGCTGTCCTCACCTCTGCAGAGCAGGAGGCTCCTCACCTAAATAAAGAAAACAGACCGTGTCCAACAACCCTCTCCTTTCCTCCCCTCTCCTCCCCTGTATAGTAGGAACAAAGCCAATCCTTGAAAACAGATGTTGATTGGCTGTGTGTCTTCACCTGGTTGAAAGTACTAAGTGGTACTGAGGACAGACCAAGAGACACACGTCATCACATGATCCCGTACTCCCTATGCGATCATTAAAACACTCCACTCATATATAACATGGATGCAATAGCCAAACATGCCCTAGAGTGAAAGCTGTGGTATTTAGCTGAAGAGTCCTTCTCATCCAGGACTACAGCAGTAGGGAGAGAGGGAGAGAGAGTGAGGATGTGAATGGCCTCTTGTCAGCAATAACAAGCAAGACTGGGGCAGCTGAACCCATGCTCTCCTTTGCTCCTTCGCTCAAAACAGTGGAAACAATCTCATTCGTCAGAGGGAAGCCCTGTGCCAGCCAATGGCGGCTGTGTTTACAGTTGGAGTCTCCAAACTGGCACCAGCTTATACGTTTCTGATAAACTTCCACAGTGCATGTCTGTGAATATACTTTTAAAAAGTGTACACACAGTATGTTAAGACTATTAGTCCAAAATACTAGGCATTCGCCTTAAAATCAGGCCAATCATTTTATTTAGATTTGTAAAATCATTGCCATAAAAGTTTCGTTTCTGTAATTGAAGATCTTTTCGAATAGCTTGTGAAAAGCATGCATACAGTACTGTTAAGTATAATTTGGATTAATATCGGATTCATGCACAGCCTTAATAAAATTGAAGTAAATGAGTAAATGTTCTAACAGCATCTGCTAGAATGGAAGTAGCTAGCCAGATAGAGTAATACCAGAGGGCGTTGTGTGAGTCACTGGTAATTTGGAGCTTGAGTTTTTCCCGGAGCATTCTCCACTGGAACTCATCCCACTGGCAGAGAGCAGAGAGTCCGGTTTTGTTTCCAGAGGCTAGGGACTATCATTGTTTCCCACATAGATAATTAGCATTACAGAATCCTCTGTGTCTCTTGGGAATAGTGAAGAGCTGCATGAATCAACTCCTCTCTTCCCGGCCCTGAGGCAGGGATTAACAGGTATTAGGGAGGTATACTGGGAAATGCCCACACTGTGGTGTCCTTGGTGTATAATTACTTTCTGTGTATGTGTGGGTCTCTTTCGTTATTTCTCTCTCTACCTCTTTATTCTCTGCCCCCCCCCTCCTTCTCTCTCACAGGCTGACAAGTATTTTGTCAACTATGAAATGATTCACATTGAAAGCTTTGAACAGAACCCTGGCAGATTCTGGTTTGAGGTTTAAGCTGGCAAAGCACTGGCTCAGAGATAGGGTGGGTGTCATGTTACCACTAAAACACTGAATTGCCACCAAGACCTGTTGGATCCTCATGTGTAAACAGGTTGTTTTGTGAGGGCACCTTTATGCAGATGGCTATCTTTTCCAGTTGATCAACAATGGAGGTGGATACCTGTTGTGGCCCATAACCTTGGCTTTGACTAATGCTCATGCCTGTGAGAACAAACATGTATGAAGCCCTAAAAAGCCTGTTGCTAAGCAATGAAGGCAAGGACATGCTGGGATTCCGAACAACTGTTTGTCTAGCATCATCATCATCATCGTCACCATCTTTTTCCGTCACATTCCTATGTGTATAGTCACCTATGCAGATATGACACTCTAGAGAGATACCAAATATGAGTGTGAGGGCGGAGACTGTCTCCATGGCAACCAGGAGCATTTCAGGTAAGGGTATTCAACATTGAACTTAGTCAAGTCTGGCCGTTTCTAATCAATGTCACAATGGTTTAGAATTCTTCTGATGTCCTGGAGAGAGAGGAAACAGAATATATAAATGGGCAACTTGAGATCACTTTTTGTTACTTCCCCTGGCCCAATTAACCCTAAATAAACACTGCTAGTCTTATTTAGTCAGCAGCAGTGCACTATATACGTTGTCATGTCATTCAGTCTGAAGTGCTTTCTATCTTCTGTGATGACCTGGATTTGCACAACTCAACAGCACAAATAAAAGACATTAAAACATCAGGCAGACTGAAGTAGTGGAACATAACTCGACTCCTGAACCCGAGCCAACTGTCCCAAAGTAGTCCTGTATCACTACTACTCACCTGTTTCTTCCTAACAGCAAGTGATCCAGGCCTTGTTTTATTACACAGAACAAGGACGTCAGATGTGTTATGACAAGCACAGAGTGAGTGTTGTGGCGCCGACATCAGTGCGACAACATACAGTGCCCTCCAAAAGTATTGGAACAGTGAGGCGAATTCCTTTATTTTTGCTGTAGACTGAAAACATTTGGGCTTGACATCAAATAATGAACGTGAGACCAGAGATCAACGTTTCAGCTTTTATTTCCAGGTATTTACATCAGGATCTGATGCACAACTAAGAAAATATCACATTTTGTTTGAATCCACCCATTTGTCATGTGATCAAAAGTATTGGAACAGATATACTTAAAACATATTTAAGTGAATAAGACTTAATATTTAGTTGCAAATCCTTTGCTTTCAATAACTGCAGCAAGTCTGTGACCCATTGACGTCACCAAACTTTTGCATTCTTCCTTTTTGATGCTTTCCCAGGCTTTCACTGCAGCCTCTTTCAGTTGTTGTTTGTTTTGTGGGGTTCCTCCCTTCAGTCTCCTCTTAAGCAGGTAAAATGCATGCTCTATAGGGTTTAAGTCTGGAGATTGACTTGGCCAGTCTAATACCTTCCATTTCTTGCCCCTGATGAACTCCTTTGTTGTTTTGGCAGTGTGTTTTGGGTCGTTATCTTGCTGCATGATGAAGGCTCTGCCAATCAGTTTGGTTGCATCTTTCCTTAAATTGGCAGACAAAATGTTTCTGTAGACTTCCGAGTTCATTTTGCTGCTGCCATCATCTGTTACATCCTCAATGAAGACTAATGAGCCCGTCCCAGAAGAAGCCATGCAAGCCCAAGCCATGACATTACCTCCACCGTGTTTCACAGATGAGCTTGTGTGTTTGGGATCATGAGCAGTTCCTTTCTTTCTCCAAACTTCAACCTTTCCATCACTTTGGTAAAAGTTAATCTTTGTCTCATCAGTCCATAAAACTTTGTCCCAGAATTTTTGAGGTTCATCTCTGTACTTTTTGGCAAATTCCAGCCTGGCCTTCCTATTCTTCTTGCTAATGAGTGGTTTGCATCTTCTGGTGTAGCCCTTGTTCTTTTGTTCATGAAGTCTTCTGCGAACAGTAGATAGTGATACCTTCACTCCTGCCATCTGGAGGTTGTTGCTGATCTCACTAACAGTTGTTTTAGGGTCTTTCTTTACAGCTCTCACAATGTTTCTGTCATCAACTGCTGATGTTTTCGTTGGTCTACCTGTTCGACGTCTGTTACTTAGTACACCAGTAGTTTTCTTCTTCTTCAGGACATTCCAAATGGTTGTACTGGCTATGGCCAATGTTTCTGCAATGGCTCTGATTGATTTTCCATCTTCTCTAAGACTCACAATTGCTTGTTTTTCACCCAAAGACAGCGCTCTGGTTTTCATGTTGTTTTCACCTCTGAATACAGTCTGCATAGACAAAACCTATCTTACCCAATCTGAACCTGAGTGTAGACATTCAGTGGTATTTATTGATTGAATAATGTATGTAATAGGACACACCTGGGAAACAAAACACACCTGTCAGTCACATGTTCCAATACTTTTGCTCACGTGACAAATGGGTGGGTTCGAACAAAAAGGTGATATTTTCTAATTTGTGCATCAGATCCTGATGTAAATACCTGGAAATAAAAGCTGAAACGTTGATCTCTGGTTTCACATTCATCGTTTGATGTCAAGCCCAAATGTTTTCAGTCTACAGCAGAAATAAAGGAATTGGCCTCACTGTTCCAATACTTTTGGAGGGCACTGTAGCTGGTCGGGGTCTTCCCTGTCGCCAGCTGTGTGTATTGTAAAACAAACCGCTCCCGGGTGACCGGATAATGTGTTTATCATGCGTGTGAGGACGCCAGGTGGTGCACAGAGAGAGTAAACATGGGATCATCTATTCTAGAGAATGACCACGGAGCTCCGAGGTATACGACCAGTGATGCAGAAACCCTCCTGTCATTTCCTACACTGTTATCTTGTGGTGAAACAGAATAAACTCGACATGTCCTGAGAATAGAGAAAGGACTTCCTGATTGCAGGGTGTTGGCGGCAGGCTAAGAAGCTTGGTCATGGCTGGGTTCATGCAGGGTAAGATGAGACCACGCTAACACCCCGCAAACAACACCCTGGCATCGCCTAGCAAGCAGTATGATTCACTGGTGTGTGTTGCTTTGGAACATATTCAGCTGTTTGTCTTGGATGACACTATCTTGCTGCAAAATAAAAGACATTCTGTCACATTCATATTACTAATTCATATTTCAAACCCAAGACGATGCATTATGGAACAGAAAAGTCCTTCGCCGAGCGTCCGTCGGTTTGTCGCCGTCTTGTCTTCACCATGGAGACCGCGGTTGTCTGGCGGTGGTAGGTGTTGTGCAGGGTCAGTGTTCTTCCCGGCTCGGAGGGTGTCGGGGCAGGTACAAACAGAACGCTGAAAGGGAGGGAAAGCCACAGTGAACCCAGGGCCCCGCGGGCGGTTGCCAGGCAACACTATCCCTATCACAGCAGGAGGCAGGAGTGGAAGGGAACATTAATCACTTTGAGCTCGATTTCACTACAATGTCTACTTGGTCTCTGGTCAGACACAGTCACATTTGGCTTACACTCACGGTCATCCTTATCACATTTAGTCATTAAGCAGACGCTCTTATCCAGAGCGACTTACAGTAAGTACATCGAACCAACAACCTTCTGATTAATAGCATGACTCCTTAACCGCTCAGCCACCTGAGCCCCCTGTCACAATGCCCCCATGTGTGTCCTTTTATTTCCTCTCTGGTGAGCCACTGTACGGCAGCCTAGTTGGTCCTGTTGGAAATGTACGCAATCAATAACGTAATAGATTACATTTACCAGTAATTCGACAATGCGTTCAAAATGTAAGACCAATTCTGACCAATAACAGAATTTCTGAAATTCGGGACAGTCTCCTGTCAATGTCTAGCCGAGGGAAAAGGCTTGCCTTCCTGCAGGAGGGAATATCTCCTGCTTCAGAGCCCTGACAGAGTCAAGATTGATGGTGCAACTAATGGGTAAAATCTACTTGAGATTCAAAGAGCTAGGAGTCACTAAGGATCGCCCACGCACATCTGCCCTGGCCTGTTCCTGCCCTGCCTCATCACTCTGCTCTTGTTCACCTGGGTTTGACCTGGCACGGGAGATCTATGGGGCACTTCTGGGGCTCCCTTGAAACTGCTGAACACACACTCTGGTAGGCTGGGAGAACGTATGACCATCACTTCCTTTTGCAACACAAGATCCTCCCAGTTCATCAAATAGATTTAGCCACTGTCCCCTCAAGGGCAAAGTCTCCATTACACAGATGCTAGTCTGTATTTAGATTTTCATTCATTAAGCACGGTAAATGATTAGTCCTAAGGGGGTCGCTATGGTGGTTTTATGGCCTGTCCAGTAGGTACATGGGACTTAACCATCCAAGGCTGGCCAAAAATGCCACACTATTTCCGTAGCACAGGGATTTTCCAAAAAGGCTCTTCAAATCTGCCCGTGTGGGAGGAGACGCTTGAATACAATTACAAGGTTTCCCCTGCTCAGCGTGGCCATCCATAAACGCACCCAATCAAATGTGTAAACAGAGTGGCATAGTAAGCAGGTTTGGCAAGGAGGGGAGCATGTGCAGTGCTGAGAGGAAATCATCGGTGGGTAAATTGTTCTGATTGGCCGAGTAGGTGGAAGTAGCTGGTTGATGCTCCTGCTGCCTGTAGCCTAGCGGCAGAGGTGGGTCCTGCCTCCACATAACAGACCCTGTCATCAGCGACAAGGTGCACTACTGTGAACACCCAAGCTACAAATCCCCTCAAAGAAAAAGAAGGTCAATTAACGGGGGGAGTTCCAAAACACACACACGGGAATACGGGAGTGATTCGAGAGTGCTCAGTGCTGTGTTGCCAGGCGCCAGTGGAACTGCTGACTATCTAAACAGAATCTATCCTGGTTGTAATTAATTCATCAACATTAATTAGTAAACACAGGGAGAAAGTGAACATCCAAACTCCATAGCCACTAGCCAACTATCTTAAATACTGATGACTGTGTCAACAAATATTGTATTAATACAACTTAGGGGCCTTTGTTATAGCCTGCCTTGTTTAAGGCTTTGATACAGGTAGGTCATAGAGCAGTATTAACCCCTTAATGAGGTCCCACATCATTAATTAGTAAAGCCTTGAGAGTTTAGGTGAGATTCAAATGGTCATTGTGTGTCTCGATGAAAGAGGTATACCCATAATTATGGATTTTCACGTTTTCAAATGTGTTCAAATATCAGATATCTTTATAGCGTATCCCATTATATTGATGCATACTAGTATTATTAGAAACAAACATCCAAAATATGTCTAAGAGATCAAAGTGTTTCAAAACGAAACATGCGCACCATTCAGAATGCCATAAGCTTTTTAGATGCATGCTCGTGTTTTTACACGCACGGAGCATTTGTTCTATGGGAGGGGTAAATAGATTATTACTGTAGCCTCTTCCACGCGGTTTTGGGCATTTGAACCGGTCGATGCTTGATCAGGATAAGGCAATGTCCGGCAGTGAAAACAAGGTAACTTAAATCGTCCCATTTCAGCAATGTGGCACGAGCACTGTATCTTGGTTTATATCCGATAACCGACAACCGGGCTATTTCTCCTGTCTTGCTGGTGAGACTGCTCATGCGCTCCAGTAATTTACATAGCAGGGATGCTGATGTGACTCGTGCGGACTGAGGACCCAGACCTGCTCACAATTGCACTGATTTGCTGCAGAAGACGTAATGTCAAGGCCGCGTGGACCTCTTTACAAAAACAAGCCCATCCTATCATTGATTCAGATTCCACATTCTATAATTATGTGTGACAGCAATCCGATGGACTTGTGTTCTCTGATCTTTACGTAATCTTGTACTTGCGTAATTTAACTAGTTTTTGGTAACTGTTGTGTATCTGGATTATTAAGCGAGGATTTCTCTTGCGCTGTTTATCGACTCCATCCCTGCACCCGATGTCCTTGCATTAGACCGAGGATACTGGAAGTGACAGTTCAGTGTAAACATGTGTCTGAAGCGCCCACTGAAAAGGACCACATAGTCTCGTAAGGTATGTTATATAAAAACAACATTCACGTGCATTTTGGAAATAAAACACAACGTATGATGGTTTGGCTCAAAACAACCGTGGTAAATATCCGATCTTATAGAATGGATAGAGCAGTTGGAAAGATCTGTAAATAAATGGCATGTATTTTGTGTTTCACCAGTGTGTGTATGTATGTATGTGAGTGTGCGTGTGTGTGTGTGTACAGTATATGTGTTTTGGAGAATGGATTCACTAGGCATGTAACCATGACGACATTCACTTCCATCCAATAGCCATGTTTATTTCCAACAATAGTCACCCACGTTTGATTTTCTTTACAGCCTTCAATTAGCAATGCCTGGGATTCCTCCAGCTGCTGTTCCATGCTGTTTTGTGAGGACGGAACAATAGAGGACTAATCCTTGACTGCGACTCACTGCTATCATGTTGCCTCCTCCAAGCAGAGCAAGAGACTACCTGCTGGACCGCTCCTACTGCATGAGCAACCAGGTGAGGTGGCCCCTCTACCTCTCCCTGGCTCTCCTCTGGTTGCCCGTGGCCACAGGGTCCACCCTCAACTGTCACAAGACCTGCATCTGCACCAGCAACATAGTGAGCTGCTCCAAAATGAACCTGACCACCGTTCCTCGAGGGCTTCCTCTCTACATGGCCGTGCTGGACCTGAGCTATAACGACATTGCTCGCCTGCGGGCAGACTGGACCACAATCAAACTGGTGAAGCTCCACAACCTCCTGCTCAGTCACAACGGCCTCCACTTCCTGTCCTCTGAGGCCTTCCTGTACGTCAAGCAGCTGCGCTACTTGGACCTCTCCTCCAACAACCTCCACCAGTTGGACGAGTTTATCTTTGAGCCTCTGGTGAAGTTGGAGGTGCTTCTCCTTTACAACAACCACATAGTTCAGATAGATCGTACAGCCCTCACAGGCCTGCTGAGCTTGCAGAAGCTCTACCTGAGCCAGAACCAGATCTCACGCTTCCCCCTGGAGCTGGTCAAGGACAAGAGCCGTCTGGAGAAACTCAGCCTTCTGGACGTGTCATCCAATAGGATCAAGGCCCTCCCCATTGAGGAGCTGCAAGTACTGCCTGCCTGGATCAAGAACGGACTCTACTTCCATAATAACCCCTTGCTGTGTAGCTGTGACCTATACAGCCTGCTGGCCCACTGGCACATCCGCAGGCTCAACTCAGTCCTGGACTTTAAGGACGACTACACCTGCATCCTGCCGGACTCTCAGAAAACCAGCGTGCGAGCGTTCGACCTCAATGGAGACTGGATGAACTGCAGCACCTTCAGCGAGACAGAGCAGGAGACCTATCTGGAACAGACCCTGCTTCTCAGCTGCGACACCAAGACCAGGTACATGTCCAAGACCTGGGTGTTGCCCGGTAACGTGGTGGTGTCGCCTGGGGCCAATCTAAGCGCCAAGGTCCTCCCGGATGGTAGTCTCAAGATCAGCCCGATACGGCCCGATGACGGGGGGACGTACACGTGCTTTGCGGTAAGCGAGGTCCTCAACGAGACTATCTACGTGCAGGTGAAGGTGCACAACTTCACGCTGAACGGGGGCGGCGAGAATCTAAACACGGCCTACACCACCTTGGTGGGTTGCCTGGCAAGTGTGGTGCTGGTTATCATCTACTTGTACCTGACGCCCTGCCGATGTTTCTGCTGCCCTGGCAAGGGCAAGAACCACCGGGAGGACAGCATCCACTCATCGATGCTCAGTGCCACACCTACCCACGACGACCCCGCCCAAAAGGCTGACCTGAACAGGCACGTTGCTTTCATAGACCCAAAGGACCTGCAGGGCCAGAACGGCAACGTCAACCCCAACGGGGAGGATGAGGAAATGGATGAGGAGGCCGGTATGTTGGGGAAGGGCCGGAGAAAGAAGTCAGTGGCAGAGTCCATCAGCTCGGTGTTCTCAGACACCCCCATGGTGGTCTGAGATGGTACAGACCTAATGAAGTGTGGGACACGTGAACACAGAACTTACCTGGTGCAATTTCAACCATGTCGACAAAGCTAAACTGTGACTTTCTGGAAGTGGAGATTATGGACAGAAAACCATTTCCTTCTACAGACCACTACCCTGAGAAGTCAGAGGCTTAAAGGGGAATATTAAGCCAGTTGCCTTGGTAATTAACAAGGACAATATATATACCTTTCCAGCATTTTAATCTGTAGCACTTACATATACATACTGTGAATGCCTGTCAGTAAGTGGGCTGTATTCCCATGATAAGTGATAAGCTTTACCGTTGGTATTACACTTCCTCTACTCACCAAGAGACGTGTTGATTGGTGGATAAACAGGAAGCACTTGATAATGAGTTTAGCAAAGAAAGTAGGAAAAATAATCCAGTCATTAAAATGAGCCTTGTAGACTCATATTTAGATGTAAAACTACAGTGAATCTTTTGTAGTTCTCAGCACATACGATAGGTGTAGACCACTTCACTCCTGTCCAGACTCATAGAGACGTGATGACATCGCCAGGTTAGGAATAGTTATAATCGGTGAGTCATGTAGAGCAGGAAGGCATGCCATGAACACACATCATATTCAGACCCAGACAGCGTGGGAGAGAAGAAAATGTAGCGCATATAGATATACGTGTATGGCTTAACCTCCTCGAGGATAGCTGACGAGGTCAGATAGTTGTTCATAAATGAGATAGCAATAGCACAATAAAAAGTGACCGATCATGTTTGTGATCATCCTGACTCATTCTCAGATGTTTATTTACAGCTGTCCTCACTTAAGGAGGGTTCACTTCTAAGTTCACCTCTTGAGTACCATTCATATTGCCTCTCACATAGATTTGCCTCACACTGAGAGATGTCATTTGAATTAGAGAGAAACGAGTTCAGTCGTTAAACGCTGGGATTAGTGAGTAATAATAGCAAAGCAATGTAATGCACAAAACAACCATATTGTTCATTGTGTGTATGCTCTTAGTTATCTAATGTAAACTGTAGGTTATATATGTTTAAACCTTAGACACAGGTACACTGTAGGTACAGTGAAAATAGAGACTGCTGGGAAATTGTAATGAAACTGTTTCCTGCTCAAGGTCTGGTATCATTGTCCTCACCAGTCAAGCAAAGGTATAACAGACTGTTCATAGTGCTGTCTGTCTAAGGTGCCATGATCTGCAGGTTCAGACTACTCCTTTGTCTTCTTATAGCATTAGCTTTTCTCAACATGTTGTGTAAAAATGTCAAGCCTTGTCAGTGGTGGAAAGGGTCCTTGAATAATTTTGTTGAAAATGTCTGTACACCTTAGTGATATGTTGTCGTCGCTATAATTCACAAAGTTGAAGGATCATAAGTATGTGTAGATGAATAGGGGTGTTGGTGATTTGTAAGCATCCTACTTTGGGTGTGTATTCGGCATAGCTTCCATACCAGTGGTTATGTGTTTTTCTTAATATTATGGTCTACGTTGCCATAGATTTTATATAGACTGGTAGTCCTCTTTACATACAATTAAGAGGTCTAGGAAATTTCATAATAACACCAGTCTATCCTGTAGCCAGTACTCATAACTAGCCAGTACGTAAGAGTTTGTGTGTACCTGATTGAAGTAGCCCCATTATTTGAAGTTCCCTGATATCAGCAGAAATTACCTGTGCACCATAAAAGTGATAGGCCCCCGTCAGTGTTACACTCAATCAAAAGAAAGCTATCTCCTTCAATTTCCTCCATTGATTATTGGGTCCATTATAAATTAAATTAATTATGCAAATGTATGGAGAGTCTCATGCTGTGGAGCCTAATTTAACCGGGTTTTGAACAGACGTCCATATCTTGGCAAAAAAATAAAAGGAGTGATTGTATTACAGTGAGGGTCTTTGTCATGACAACGATGAGGCTATGAATTTCTAAATGCTGGTGACATCTTTTGATGGGATAAGGCTTCCTTATGCCTGCCTATCCGCTTACACAGACAGGGATATTGACAGAAGGTTTTCCTCAGCCACACTGATACAAAGGCATTCATCTTTTACCCATGTCCATTGGCAGCCTTGATTCACACACTTTTTTTTTTTAGTATTTTAGCCATCTGAAAGCCACCCTTTGTTGGATTGTAAAGCAGTCATTCAGTCAAGCAATGAACACGAGGCCCTCGTGTTTGTGCTCTCTCATTTGTTCATGAGGGAAAAGCCTTGAGCTTACAAACAACATTTGTTTTCATACTGAGTCATCTGATTTCAGTCTGTGCCAAAATACGGTTACAGTCAACCTGGGACCAAATAGTATTTCAAATACACTTTTTTTCCGATAGGCCTACTTGAACTAGCTTATAAAATGAAGTGTAGGCTACACCACTAGTGCTACGACACTAAGTTCAAGACTGAAAAGAATGCCCAAGGATTTATAATGTTATTTGACCCAAGTTTAGCTAATATAGTTAGTCAGTCATCAGATACGATCATGCCAAACAACCTCTTAACTATGGATGATCTGGTTGGATGTGAACAGAATGTCTATTGTAGGGTGATGCTTGGAGGCTACAGCACCATACAGTGACTGTATATGCCTGCACATGTAGACATACAGCTTGTTCTGTGTGGGTGAGAGAGGGAAGTCACACTCACCAGAGAGGTGGTGTGTGTGTGAATCACTCCTCTTCCTCTCACAGAGGAAAGTCAGGTAGAGCTCCAGACATACTGACAGGGACTGAGATCTCAGCCGTTTAATCTTTAAAGGAGAATGCAATAGTTTAATGGACATACAAAATACACATTCATAAGCTTAACATTGTTAGTCTCATCAGAGTATTATCAGAATAGCCATCATCATTTCATATATCTCCCAGTGGGTAAAAATGTGGGCGTCCTAAACTGCACTCTCCCAAGGCAATATATGTCACCCTGATAGCACATAGCTGCTGCTAATAGCTAGTAAACCTTGATGAGATGTTATAGGAATAGGTTTCCTGCTGCATGTTTATAGTTGGTTGATTCTAACTACAGAGTGTCTGTTTGTAGCCAACTCTGTTACAGCCCACAGTCCGCCGAGTTATAGATGCTTCTGATAATAGGTGGCGTTTCTCACTAGCCTGTCAAAGTACAAGCTCAATTATTCTGCTGTGTAGCATCCTAGCTTCCTATAGTTGGTAAGAAACCAAAATAAAGTATTCTGCCTTCCTATTCAGATATAGCTCTCCAACCACCCGAGGTCTCTGAAGACATCACTATTTGTTTAATATTGTTGAGTTGTGTGTATTGCTAGGTTTATACCAGTATACTTACAGTGCTCTTGTCTTTTCCAACGCTGTTGACCATTTAACATTTTGTTTTGAACCTTGCTTATGTCGCTTGTTTCAATGTTGGCCCTCATTCTGTAATTTAAGTGTGTATATCTCAAGTTTTGTGTGGAGTATTGGAAAATTGTATACTTCATGCTCTGCTGCAGACTATCCAGGCATCTAGAAATGTGAGGGCAACAGTTCATGAAACAGTCACTCCTATCCGGTTAAATTTTTTTGCTCATTTCAAAAGGAGAGTTGTTATTTTGATAGAAAGTTATTTTTGCTCATGACTGTCATCAATATAATCAAAAGGCATCATAACTGAGAGAGCACAGACTGGTAGAGGAGGTGATTGACAAATGACTCACGTCTTTTCAGGTGTTGAATACACAGGCACCTCAGGAGGGGTTTGTGTGAGCTGCTTCCTCACAGCCTTCACAGCCGTAAAAAGAATCATTATGACAGCTGTCAAAATGCTCAGAGACTTTCCTTAGGTCTATTCAGTGTGTCAAACTGAAAAACGAAACAATACCAAATCAGTAGATTTGACATCTTTCATATTTGTGTGCAATATGGTATTTGCACTCGTTTATTTTCAACCTCACTATGTTTAATCCATGTACACCGTAAAAATATGGTATATTGGACTGAAAAGGCACTATAGAGGCAACTGTAGATTACAGCTTTTATACAGCTTCTGCTCACACCCTGCCCTATATGATACTGCATCAATGATAAGTCTGCCATTGAATTAAAGAGGTCTTGATATTAACGTTGAATGGCTTTGCATGGAATGCTAAAGAAGTTCAGCTTATCTGACTGCAGAATAGTGTAACACAAACAAGTATAGGTGACACTGTAGAGAGAACATATTATCATGAATACTTTCAATTCAATAAAATATAAGAAGTGTTTTACTTATAGCTTGTGGGCTTTCTTACTCTGCTGTATCAACGTCACTTCTAATGTTTGTGTTATTTAGAGCTGATTCAGTCCATAAAAAAGGTTTAAAGATTGAAAAATCCATCAGAATTTCTTAGCTAAAAGGGACACATTGGACAGTAGCGCATTTGTAATCACCTAAATGTTTAGCAGACCTGTCTTCCTACTATCCAACTTACTGTATGATAGAATAGTACTTACCACAGACTGTAAGACAGCTATAGAATGATTATTCTTGCATCACTGTTGAGAGGGAAATTATGGTGTTAGATTACATTAGAAAAGCTTTATGACAGATGTTCATCATAGATAGCCTACCGAAAAACAAACAATTCTCACTCTGCCGTCATCTGTGACTGGTAATGACTGTTGGCAAGTCAAGTACATCAACAGAGATCATCAACAAAACTGGAAGTACTTTAATCCAATTACACAGATCAAGCTGATGTAACGGTCTTTCAGTATAGTTGATAGTTTGACGCCATCTAGTGGTGTCATCATGTCATTGTGAAAGACAATGTATTGTGCAGAGGACACTTGGATTTGAATTTGCGTTGGATGAGTTTATAATTGCATAGAGATTAAATATACATTTAGACACTCGGGTAATTTGTCTTTAGCTTCAGTCAGGCTTATTTAATGAGATACTATAGAAAATATTTTTTCTGATGGTATTTAGTGTAAAAGCGATGACAAAAAGAACATTTTAAGCAGTCAATTTGTCTTTAATCAAATTTCCCACATTTCATTTTAGCAGCATTACAATTAGGTTTTGAGGTATCTCTGTCTATGTTCAAAAACAGGAAATCAGCTGATCCATTCAGTGACATTCAAAGCAACTCAACACCTGTAACAAATATACTATCTCCTAAAGACTTGTAATCACAGAAACAAACACACACACACACAAACACACAAATATCTGTGCTGGCAGTAACACTACACTGCTGTGGGATGGCTCTGCAAGTGTTTTTCATAAGGCAGGGTTCCTTAGTGTTGGTTGGGTTCCTTTTGGCTGTAGAGACACAAAAAAAAACAGCTTTTGGAACAAGAAACTAGGCAGACTAAATACAACGTGGTGTTTGGATTAAGGCTTTGAGTAAAGAGTAACATCTTTTTACAGAGAATATTAACACACTCTTTCAGAACGAAATACAAGTGTGTTTCAATTCTGCAACTTAGCATGTGGTCCATGCAGTCAAATAACTACCACTTACTCTTTGGGGATCAATCCTCTTTTCCATGCCCCTGGCGAGCACCCCTCCCATGCTGTCCCCCCGCCAGGAGAGCACGCTGGGTTGGGAGTGTGGGGTCAGACAGAAGGACTTTGGAGCCAGGGAGGATGGGGTGCTGATACTAGGGGAACCACCTCCGCCGCCACTGCTGCTGCTTTTCCGTTTGTTGGCCAGGCCCCTGTGGTCATAGCCCACCACCCTCCTGTGCAGCCCTGGGGGTCGCCCCCTACCCCGGGGGGAGGGGTGCGGAGGACGGAGGGGAGGCGGCGGGGGTCGCTTCCCCAAGCCCGGTGAGGGGGAGTACCACTCTGAGGGTTGTGGCGGAGTGCATGGCTTCTTTCCTACTGTGAGAGCGCCATTGACTGGTCCCTGGAAGGAAGGAGAGGGGTAGAGTCTGGCGGGGTCGGGCTGTCTACCGCGCTCCTGGAGTGGGTGTTCCCTGATGTGCTTGGGGGCTTGGTCCTCGTCACGTGGAGGCTTTGTCTTCTCCGCGTTGGCGGCACGCATGAGTTCCCGCTCTCGGAGGCGGGCCTTGCTAGGTCTCCCCACCGGGTTGCGGGGTCGCCCCGGGCCGGGGGCGTGTCTAGGGGTGGAGGAAGAGGGGTTGTGCTGACCGCTCTTGGTCTGGGACTGTCCTGAGGAGGTGGAGCCGGGGCTGGAGGAGCAGTTCTCCCTGCCTGACGCTCTGTGTGGGTGAGAGGTGGGTGAAGACCTGAGTGAGGGGCGAGAGGGAGGGACAGCTCTGCTCCCAGCTCTGACCGACAACCCTGTGGAGATGGGGGGGGTGATGGAAGCTTGATGCGACCGTAAACCAGTCATCTGAGGTATTTTCCTATACAGAAAAAAGACATAATTGTTACCTTTAGTTTGTTTTGTTTACATTTGAGCCATATGAATTGAACTCCTAGGCCATCTTAATTTCGCTTGTGCACCAATTACTTAGATGTGGACAATAAAATGGAGGAGACTCACTTCCACAAGTGGGCACTGAGGTGATGTTCCATCATGGCACTGAGTGCAAACCGTAGGTGGTGCAACCGCCGGTCAAAAGTGAAGACGCTGCAGCCCATTGTGTGGCTTCCAAAAGTGCATAGCTAAAGACACAATTGTATGTTATATACACCACTCTATGGGCAAACACAAACAAACAAACACACACATACACTTAACTCCAAATGAGAAGCCCCTACGAGAGCTCCAGCCTTATTCTAACAAGGTGTGTAATGGCACTCACCCCCATAGGTCTGGGGTGCCAGGGGGTGGCGGGCAGATCCTCCCCAGCATCCTCGTGGTCCTCTGAGTCGCTCCCCTCACTGGACGGCAAGCTCTGGTTGAAGGGGTAGGGGGGCTGTACCTCCACCCCTACTCCATCCTCCTCGTCCTCTTCACCACTCTCTGACGGGCCCCTGGATCTGGTGGTTCAGTAGAACAAACTGGTTATGGACACGTGGCCTTGGCATGCCACACCGAGCTCGCTCTTGCTCTTCACTCAAAGTGTCGAGGATTCCCACCTGAGAATTGTGCAGTTGCTGAGGACGCGTCTGCTGTGTTGAGGCCCCACCGGGTCCTCAGGGGCCTCAGTGTGTGGCACGGGCTCTTTAGGAGAGTCCCTGCAGGCCAGGGTTTGCTCCAGGTCTCGGCCCTTGGAGCCTGTTCTCTGCTCTGCCACCAGCTGGTCGAACGTCTTACTCCTGCCCAGCACCTTCCGTCGCTGGTGGATGGAGTGGATCTGAGAACGGAGATGGAAGAGGAGATGGATGGACAGCGTTTACACCCAACCCATATCCTCCTTTTGACTTGTTTACTTTGTTTTATTCATTATGGTCAAGGTATTGTAATTCACAGTGCAGGGCTCTAAATTAATGGCGTCCCGTCATCCCGGGGACGATGAAATGGATGTCTGGGACAGTTCAATACTAGACTTAAAATAAATATAGTTTTTTTTAACCTTTTAAAGCTTTCTGTAAAAACCTTTTTTTTTATTATGTTAATTTGGAAACTATTTTTTGAAAACTAGAAACTAAAAAGAAAAAAAATCACACCGTCAAAGGAGTGGAGAGTAGAGGAGAGGAAAACAGAAGCCTAAAACAGAGTTGAGTAAAGCAAGGACAGTGAGGAAAAAGTTGCGAGCCCTGACAGTGTCTTTTCTGGTAACTTGCCATCACTGGTCTACTGCACCACAGGCTTAAAGTTGCTGTTTGTAAGAACTTACATTGCACATGAGCTGCCTGGTACATAGCTTCTTCCTCTCTGGGTCCAGCACTCCACAGTGCTTATCCAGGTCACATTCTTTCTCTGGGTAACACAGTAAGCCAGTCAGAAGCTTGACACAGACAGTGATTGACAAAATTCATAAAATACCACATGATGGAAGTCGTAACTGTGTGTAACACATATTACATTCACGTCATTCTACCGATAGCACATTCTATAATGTAATGTTTCCAAACAGTTTTCCAATGCAACCACAGTTCCAACATCAAAACTGTTTAGTTGGCAACGAGTTGGGGAAAAAAAAACCCTCCTCTTCCTAAAGAGAGGTTGAAAAAGAAGAACACTTACTGTAGACCTTCTTGAAGGTTCTGCCGTCCGTTCTGCGGCCCCCAAGGGTAAGGTGAGTGTCCTCCAGCTGCCCAGACACGGCTCTCTGCAGCGGGAGCTTCTGTGGCGTGGAAGAGGGCGTCCCGTCTGGGTTCTGGGGTCCTGAGTCCAAGGGGGAAGCCCTGGGCCGAGGGGAGGGGGAGTCGGACGGAAAGGGAGGGCTGTCCTGAGACAGTTTCTCCACTGGAAGTAAACTAGGAGAGAAAGATAGAGATATGACTGTGCAACTTCACATATATGTTACTTTCGTCCTCATTTCCCACCCCTCAGCCCCCAGATCTCACAACCGGACTTGCTTTACCAGTTCTTTGGCAGCTATGCCACTGAAAAGCTACCCATTCTATGGCTTCAGTGGTTGGCATTTAAACTGCTGAGTGAGCATGACCAGTTGACCATAAATTGCACAAGGTAGATGCAGAACAAAAACACTTTTTTTTTTCTTACCTCACTTCCTCCTTCTGAGATCTGACGGGTCTGTGCTGGGTGAGGGAAGGTGTTGAGGGGGGCTCGGCTCCCTGGTGCCTGCTGGCCAGCCTCTCACGGGGGGGCGGGGCGAGTGAAGGGGGGTGGCCAGGTCTAGGATGCTGCTGGTGAGCTGAGGGAAAGGGAGGGCTGCAAAGCTTGCTCATGGACCCGTGGCGTCTCTCGCAGTGCTTCTCAAAAGCTTGGGGCTTGATCACCTGACCACAGTGGCTGCACACCACCAAGTAGAAGTCATCACGTTCTGGGCAATGGCCATATATGGACATGTCTGCATGGGGGGTAGAGGTCAAGAGTTGGTACACATCAGGTTAGCCATATTTCTGAATTATTGTCTGTATCCATCTGAAAATCGTGAAGGGAATTTTGTAATGTACAACACTGAAGAAACAATAGTTTCCAGCGCAAGTAGGATAGCCAACAGCTCCCCATCTGTGTGGCCACTGTAGGTGGAGCATCATGGGAAACTCACCCTCTTTCATGAGAGTCATCGTCTCTGCTCTTTTCTTTCCATACTTGTTGCATTCTTCTGGAATAGGCCCTGTAACATACGTTCAGTTTTGAGTTCAACCATTTATATCAAGGCCTATTGTGGAGATGAACTGTAAGACCGGAACTAATCTTTTTGGGGGCAAATAATGTATAGTCTGTGTTGTTTTGCCTGGGGCTAACATATACCAACAAGCTAACAAAAAAGCCGGGATAACGCTTTTGCAAGTCGTAGTCCGGAGTAGCTACAACACTGTGATATAGCAACAGCTAGCCAACTAGCTAACCGTGTTTGTGAAGTACAAATTGCTTGCTAGCTGCTGCCACACGCCTGCACTTGTTACTTCCTCTTATCAATCGGCATTTGGGGATTGGAGAGTTTATGGACGTGGAGTTGCTTTTCTTGTGTGCTAATACTAACGAGCTCGTTAATAATTAATAAGGACGTAACCTATCCAGCACTAGGACCGTGGGGGTCTTTTGTTTGGGTTGGGATTTGTGGAGACCGTGGTTTACTGCAAAAATGTTTTCACTGTATAATGCCACTGTAATTTGACCGAATCTGCTTGTGGTGGGGAGGACATGACTCACCTTCTGAAGGGATAATATTAGCTCTATCTATCCAAGAGCTCCAATTAAATCCAACAAAATCGTCGAGATTAGGATTTCGCCGATCCACAGCGGCCATTGCTGCCCTTTGCGCGTTCTCCAAACCGACACCATCAACGCGCGCGCATGGGGATCACGTCATTAAACTCGTACCCACATTGGATTAATTTGGACTGCTCGTGCACAGAATTAAAGGGCCCAACCAGTGCCAGAGAGAAACATACCAATTGATTTACAATTCATGTCTCACATACTACACACATTTTCCACTCACTACACACATTTTCCACTCACTGGGAAAAATACACATTCTTTTGCAATGTTTGTACAGTAATGCAGAGCAAAATGAAGTAAACCAGCGATTCCCTTTAATGATTTACAGACTGGAATGTGACACCACATTACATATTTTCCTTTCAGACTTGTACTATCGCTAAATGCGATTATTTTACCGGGATCGACAAAGTTTTGGACATATTAGCCAAAATCATGGTCTATGAAGGCTGTCATTGGACACAAATAAAATATGGCACGGTACTGCATAACAAGACGTTAATTACCATGAAACTTGCCTTCCCCTCTTATAAAAATATGGGAGGTGAGATAGACACACATTAAATATATAACATTAATTTCAGAATGTGCATTTCAAAAACAATGTAACAGAGTAATATTGTACCAATTGCATACCATACTATAAATAAGAGAACTACAGTTTGCTGGCTTTTTACTAATGCAATGTGTCTTAATTAACATTTATAACACAGGAGTAAGGCATTCACTTCCAGGAACTGCCCATCAATTACTCAACTTCTTTTTTTATATAACAAACATTGAGTTTGAACGAGTTAAACAGTATGCGATTAGGAAAATCTGTCTTATTCAAGGCAGATATCTAATGAAAAATTAAGAGGAACATGCAAAGTTCAAGCTGAAATGAATTACACGTTATTAGTTTTGACCTACAAATGGTGCCTACCTCAATATCTGCACTTGGTCAGGACCCACAATTGACTCAATGTACCATTTTGGACACTTTCTGTAAAATGTTTTCAAATTTGGCAAGTGTTACATTTAAACACATTTGAAATTCGTGTTATTTAGTTAGGACGGCCGCACTCCATCCTCCACTTCTGCAGGAGGGGAGGCTGATTTGTGGAAGGGAGTTTCCTTAAATATGAACCAGCAGTTACCTCCCCATAGTATGAGGTTGAGAAATCCAAAGGTCTGCAATGAGAGAATAAGTATTTTTTTTTTTAAACAGGAAGTAGGTTACATTAAAAAGAAGCGGTTCAACCTTTGCAAGTATTTTCATTAAACATTCCCAAACAGGACTGGGTGGTCTGCTAACTCTGCTGATTCCTACCACAGAGGAGTTGAGGCGGCCCATGTGAGGCACGGCGCCTGGTGTGCACTTGTTACTGATGTCCTTGCAAACAGGGATGAGGCTCACGAGAACCGAGGGGCTGGTGGCCCACTTAACGTCTGTCAGGCCTTTGCCCCAGGCGGATGAGGACACCAGCCACAGAAATGCAAAAGCTGCAGTCACCAGCAGATCCTGTTGGCAGCAGAGGATCAGCAACAGGCAAATGAAGTCAAGGACTTCAATGTCAGATTCAGGAAAGTTGACTTAAGAAGTTAAGAAGAACTCTAATATTTACACTCTCTAGTCCCGTTTTTTTTCTTTCTTTTATTTTGTTGAATATTTGTTTATTCATCTCCTAGTATGACACACACAGACCACGTCAGCAGTACAAACACCCCACATGTTCCTCAAAGAAAACTCACCACAATGGGGCCGCGACTGCTGTCTCTGTACATATTTTGGTATCCCAGGAGAAGGACCAGGCTAGCAGTGGTGTAGAGGAAGGCCAAGACTCCAACACACACATAAAACTCAGCTGAGGACGAGTGATCCCCAGTCAAGAACAGCTCAGAGGGACCTGTGGCGTTCTTACAGCTGGGTACTTGGTATGAATGCGCCATCAGCCTGTGCAAACAGAAGTAACACGTCAATAAGTTGACCTACAAAACATGTTTGAAGTCAGGTGTGCTTTACCATTGCAAATTAAATCCACGCGTATTTACTTGTGTCTACATACCTGAAGGGGTAGCTAAAGATGGCCGACACTTCTTGGCTGATGGTGGTCCCTAGGCATTGAACATTGATGCTGGTGGAGCCAGAATACCCCCCAGTTGTAGCAAAGGAAAATATAGAGAATACCTGCAGCCAGAGACAAAATAAGGACACGTGCAAATGTTATAATACAGCCAGGACAGACATTTGAATGCCTTGCATACAACAGATCGTGTCTGCCTAATGCCATTTGTTCGTCAGCATGTTCCATGTGGGTGCTAATTTGTATTGCTGGGCAGCATGACTATGTGACATTTCCTCCCTCTCCAACACGCACTAACAGAAAGAACACTGAAGCCAACGGATGCATTTGGCAATGCATGCATATACAAACTTCCTTTGCTATGCTGCACTGGGAAGTCATACCATGCACTCTACTTGAATGAATATTAAGAACACAGAATGATTAATAACTCCAAGACTGCAGTTCAAAAACAGTCTGTCAGACTGGTACAAGTAGGCCTTGTTAATTACCTAGCACTATTACATGACATTAGTTTTTCCTCATTAACACATCCTACCTATTACTGTTCCTTGTATTTAACTGATTGATATTTAGCATAGGCTATTCAGTTTCCTGACAAGACTTGTATGAACTTAGAATTCTGTTCCCTAACCTAACTCCACCGAATGATTAGAATGAAGGGTGCTTATGTTTCCACTTAATTTTAGAGAAAAAATAAGGATTTACAGTGAAGAAGGTTGATTGAGGGACAGAGCTCAAGTTTAAACGTCCCTTGTAATGTTGCATCTCAGAAAGTGAGGATTTATCTACGTCTTTTCACTACGCACGAAAACGATGTAGAGATTCAGGCTGCTTGTGTGGTTGACCGCATGGGTGATGGTGATAACACTAACTCAACTGGTATCGCGCTTACATTTGTTATCTACGAAGATGTGCATGACAGCTATATCGTAATTCTACTGCACGTTAAAACCATTAATAGAGAGATTGCAGACTTACCCATTCTAGGACTCGAATAAACGCCAAAGGCTCTTTCAGTGGAGCCAGATCAAGACTGAATCCTGACATCATTTTCTAGTTGCAAAAAGAAAGATGTGTACAGACTATGGTTATTTTTGGTCAACTTTGTCACAATTTCAGCATTTCCTTTTGGGTTTCTGGTATCTGAATGATCTTCTCAAATCTAATTTAGCCAACCCAACATCTCTTTATTGCAGGGTACCTGAGCAATCCCGTCCATCGCGTTTCTATAAAGTTGGTAAGATCTTTGCAATTGTTTGCAACGGTAAGTTGGAACAAGTCAGAGCCTTGTCAAAACTTTCTCCCAAACTAGTAGCGTTTCATAGTACACGTGATCCCTTGCGTTCTTAAAGTGAGAGCGGATGCCTAAAGAAAATACCTAGCCACTAAACCCCACAGTGAATCATTTAAACAAACTGTTGTCCCAGTAAACGTATTGCCTTTTTTGTCATGCATTGGTACCCAATATGCTCAAATATTAGCTTAAGTTATTTGCCCGCTTTAAATTTGATTGAAATTAAAATTAATTTATTCTACTATTTCAAAGTGCGTGTAGGGCTACAATAGACTTATTTCAAGTGTAGGCTATTTGGTTAAAATGTATTTGTTTGGAAATGTTACCTTTTAGAGGCGACATATGGAGGCTGCACATCCGGTATTACTAACAGCATGAGAGTATCAGGAGGTAGGCTTATTTTAATCAATCATTCCCGACGAAGATCTTTAAATAACCTACTCACATGCAGTCAATTAATTGACTTTAATGATTTCCCATGCCTTGCTAATAATGCAAATATTTTAAACATTCTTCACTGAAACCATATGCTATTATTGTTATATCAGTTCGATCGTGTTTCAGAAAATCTATTTTACATTGTAATTAGTCTATAGGACAATGTTGAGTCAATACATTCATTTTTTCTGGAATTATAGGACAATGTGTTCTTCACAAGAGGTCGCTATTCCTTCATATTGCAGTGAGTTTGATCTGAATCGGCTCTCAAAAGGCTCTTTGCCATGCCTAGTAATTTGATCCCTTCAATATAACCTGTTCTTACAGTGTCCATGATATATCTGTCAACCTTATAAACTAATATAGTGGTCTGATGTATTATGAATCTTTAAGGCCATGGACAAGCTGATCCCTCCTGCTCTCTATCCTCTATCCTTCACTGGATGAAACCCACCAAGTGGTCAGACCCGGGAACAGGCAGGCATCTGTGGGAAGACAGCACAGTCTTCCCCATATCACAGAGCACATCTCGAAGGAATAACAGTGCCTTTGTTCACCACCTTTTGATAGTTGACTGGCCTGCCATGGGGGAGGGGCTGTCACTGTGTTGTACTGTCCCCTGTGGAGGAATGCTGCACTGCAGAGAGCATTTCTCAACATACCAGTTGGCTCTCTAGTAGAGGAATAGGTTTCTAGTTGGTAACTAGGTTTAATGCTGCCGGGCATGGAGACAGGGGGAAATTAATGAATACACAGACACATGCTGCTGACCATTAAAGGGCACAGTTAGACAAATGCAGCAACGCTCATTTCCAAGTTGAAGGAATGCTGTATTCCAACACTGTTGTAGTTTATATCCACGTGCATTGTACCAATTGTTGTTTAAAAGTTGATTAAAATAACGTACACACTTATAACACTTACACCTATAAACTAAACATAACATGGATATGATGAGAATGTTCAGTGGTCAGCCATTATTATTTATTCTAGTGTGAATGGTGTGATGTTCTCCCTTCATAGTTTTGACTGTGATGTGATGGAATGTGGCCGTTGTGAAAATGTTGGAGTATAAATCCAGCTGTAGAGGAGACAGTAGCTTAAATGTTCTTAGGATGTAGGTGGTTGGCTGGCTGGTGGTAACCAATCAGTTTATCCCAGATATAAACAGCACAGTTACACATGAGACTCCAAGGCTGCCATTTTCCCTCCTTTAGACCACACACATGACCACCGATCATGGGTTAGCTCAAGTCCAATCACATGCACCAAAAAAATCTAATCAGGGAGAGAATCTGACTCACCAAACCTGCAAAGTAAAGACATCACATTTCAGACTGTAGTGAACAAATTATACTCTCATTCAACTCAATTTACAAACATGAGGAATGCTTGATTTAAAAAATCCTCCCCCCAACCCTAGTAAACTGAGAAAAGGTTGATTTGTTAGGCGATGAGGTAGTTTCCTTTATTGTGAAATCTACGTCAGTGGTATGCAGTTAAGAAAGTTAAATGTGAAGATTACGTTTGAAGAAAAAATGAATATATATAACTTTATTTGCAGACTCAAGGTCCAGATAGAAAATTACACATAACATATTACAAAATTATTAAATGAATTAATGAAGAAAAAAAATGGCAAGTAGGCCTACCCAGTTTACACCCAATTATAATCAAACAGTCTATAGACTGTATACTGTAAAGTGCACATGTAAACTAAAATGATTGCTGCTAGACATGTAGCTTGTTCTAGAAGGGTTGCTTTTAGATGAACATGGATCTGATAATCACTCAGCCCTGCCTACCAGAAAACACTGGAGTCCAGATGTTCAATCCTTTTCTAAACCTCAGTACACTCAATTTATAATTGAAACGATTGATACACACTTTTGATTCCTTTCTGGAAAGTGCTAAACATGTGTTCGTTTGTTCTCGTTAGTTCCTCTGGTATTATTTTACCTTCAAGGTTAGTAACTGAATTTATAGTCAGATCAACTGCATATTTTAGACATTACATTTAGGGAAATGTGTGTTGGGTAAAAACATACAGTTTTGAGTAATGAGTAATAATTACTCATTATCAAGTACTGACAACAATAATTATGTAGTGTCCACAAATGAGTTTTAGTTTACCATAATCTTATAATTGGGTCATACAGTTATTTTGTGCCACCAACCAAGCTTGAAAATGGTTTGACAGCTGAAAAGCAATAGTACTAGTATTCCCGCATGGATATCAACCAATCAGATGATTTAAATCTAGCGTCAAACGCAGGAATAGCCAATCTCAGTACCGAATGTGCAAAGGTGTAGCAGGCTATGTCCCACAAAGAATTTGACGCTTCTTCATCTATGCTATATTGAATCGTTATGCACTGGGAGTTATACAGTGAGCAGTAGAAGCAAAAGTGTAATAACCAGTTGTTTGCACCTATGACTTTTTTTCATTGAGATATATATATTTTTTCGCATTGCAGCAGGAAAAGGACTGCCCGCTGATCTTCGGAGCGCACCGCCTCGAAACGTCTATGACCGCCGTGAATACAAAGCCCGCAACACTCGCTGTCAGGACTACTGTTTTGTTGATGTCATCCGTGGTCGCGCAGGAGCGAACGTCAATTCCTCTTCAACAGTAGAACGAACACACATTTCAACTATCTGGATTTAGTGCACGGCGATGATGGGAATCCTTGTGCACTGTGTTTTACTCCTTCTGTTTAATGTGTCGTTTGGTTTAGACGTTTCACGGAGAACCGCAAACAATGGGCAAACAGTTTTTAGAAAGAGTCCTGGTCTAGATAAAGGGTCATATATTGAAAAGAGATCGGTTCCTGCCTGGCTTGCCCCAGCAAAGCACATGAGAAGTAGAAGAAGCACAGACCAAGGAAGCACCTGTAAAGCTCTTCAAGGATACGACACCAAGTTGTCTGAAAATACTCACAGCGTAAGTTTACCTCTCAGGTCCGGTTATTATGTGTAAATGTGCAACTGTTTTGACACAACATTATGTGAATGAAGATGAGAAAAGGTACATTCAGTAAATATCTTATTCCACATTGTGACCACAGGAGTAGACTGTGGGTCATGGGATAGATGTGATTTTAGGACAGTCTTCCTTAAGCAGGAAACTTGACGGAAGACAACAGCAGCACGCGTTGATGGAGCATTGTTTTCTAACTTTCTGTTGACAGATAAACTGTAGTCAAAGAGCGAGAGTACAAGAAGTAACGATACTCTTAATTGATCAAAACTGTCATAGTTCATCATAGGGATAATCTATTTTTTGAAGGTACTTTCCTGAACAAATTGTATTTTGATCAGGCCTTCTAACACAGCCTTACAACATGTCTCATTCCCTATTCAAGGCCAGAGGGGCTGACAGTAAACACTACGTGTGTGTCTCAGTTACACCTCTCAAATTTTCCAGTAATGGCTCTGACCTATGGGCATGATAAAGCTAGTTATGAAAAAACACAGTGTGATGTGCTTGGCAGATGAAAACTAAAGATATTGAAACTACTTGGCTGTCTTGAGGGTTGTTTTCCTCAAATAACTTGTCAAAGTTTTAAAAATGTTCAGCAGACAATAAACCATGCCAGTTTGCCAAAAATATACCATTGTTTCAAGTTAAAATCTTGTCAGATCATAAATCTTATCTTTATGACCAGTTGTATTAACTTTTGACTAGGCAATCTAGATATGTTATCTGTCTGAAATACCAGGAAAAAGGCTATTTTGAAACATCTGCTAGGTGGCATCCATTTTCATAGTAAGACTCAAATACCACAAATAAAGCTAGAACCAACCATAACCCAGAGTCAGTATAGTTATGCTTGCATTGTTTGGGAAGCTAGCATGTAATTTACATTCACATTTACATTTATTCATTTAGCAGACACTTTTATCCAAATTCTCAGAATTAAACCAAATACAGCACGTATCCTGTTCTAGACTTACAAAGACTTTACAAGACACCCTACAAAGCCTGTCTTCCAAAGCTGTTCTCACATGATACACTTGCACAGCAGCCTTACCCAGACCTTGAACCCTGTGACAGCAGGCAGGGTCTGGGTAATCTAAGGCTGAAAGCAGAATTCCAAGAGGCTCACACTGGTGTGTTCTGTTGTAGTACTGTACTACTGTTTTGGTTCAGCCTTACCACTGGCAACTGGATGTTACACAATCTCTGAGGGTAGCTTGATGAGATTAGGGATTTAAGTGTTTTATTCAGTGCAACAGCAGCCAGGCCAGTGAAATGAAAGCATTTTGATCGAAATCTTGTCACATGTAGTTTTACTACATGTCAGGGGCCTAGTGGATGTGGTGCTGCACTTACATTCAGGGAGCATGAGAGGGACATTACATGGTGGAAGGAGACAGTAAATTAGTTTAATTTTGTACAATGCTAACTAACCCATTGAACTTTCCCCTCTTCAGCTTGGTCTAATGTTTAATAAATTGGGTTTCTATTCGAAAAGAGCAACTTGGTTTAAAATGTAATTTTTTAGAAGTTTACCTAGCCTAAATTTCAGTATGAATCATTGACACATGCATGATATGTTGACAGTTTTGACAGTGAGTTATGTCCTGCAAAAAGGAGGAAAAACAAATAATCGGTTTCACAAAAATGCAACCGCATTGAGGAACTACTCTCTCAAGTACTCGTACAACTAGTTCCTTAACCTGCACCCGATACACCTGTACTACCTGTTAACTTCACATGTTATTTCTTTTCAGTACACCTTCAATGACCTGAGTGGCTCTGTGTCGCTGGCCTGGGTGGGAGATGGTACAGGGGTGAGTGCAAGATCTTGTTACTGATTCTAGGTCTGCTGTCAACATCAGCAGGAATCAGTTTCCTGTCAGACAAGTGTCATACCACCCCTCCAATAATATTAATCAGCTGTGTTATGATGACTGGACAAACCTGTCAAGATTACTCAGCAGCTGGTATTTGATGGTGATTCTTGTGAATCTCACATTCCACCTCTTTGTGAAGGGAGCTGTGTTTATCACCGTGGTTGAGACCAGAGAAATCTTGCTGAAAGCTGAGTCTCACACACGTTGGTCAAAGATAAGAGCTCTATATCTTAAAAGGAATGTTTTGTTCCACACAGGTCATCTTGGTTTTGACGACATTTCAGGTGCCATTCTTCTTGTTAAGATTTGGCCAGTCTAAACTTTATCGAAGGTAGGAAAAGGGGTATACATGATATTTTTAAACAATCTTGTCAGTGTCAATACCCACACATAGAGATGAGAGGACGTTACTAACAGGCTGAACTCTTCTTCTGTCTATCAGTGGGAACTATGGGAAGTCGTTCCAGGATGTCACCAGCCTCATCAACAACACCTTCATCCGCACTGAGTTAGGAATTGCCATTGGTCCGGAGAATTCTGGGAAGGTAAGTCTTTTTTGTATTTTTTTTTTGTTGAGAAGGGATGGTTTCGTTACTTGGTCGTTTGTATAGTATGTTTGGTCTAAATGTGAAATCTCTTGGAACTCAAGCAGACCTACCATGCAGGATATCTAGTAGGGGTGTACACAGAACTGTACACAGAAGTCACGGTTTGGTACGTACCGTGGTTTTGGGGTCATGGTTTGATACCAAACTGTGACGTCCGTACCGTGAATTTGTGGTTCAAATACATGTACCGCCACTACACCCCTAATATCTAATCAGTATTTGGTCTGTATGTTCTCTTTCCCTCAGGTTATCCTAACAGGCCAGGTGTCTGGAGGCAAGGGCTCACGTGTCTTTGTATCCAAGGACTTTGGGAAGAGTTTCAGCCACCTTGACCTTCCCTTCACCCCCCTGATGCAGATCACCTACAACCCCCACGATTCCAATGTCCTTATGGCCATCAGCAATGTCGTAAGTGTGTGTGTTTGTTGGGGGTACATAGTGGAAACAATTGAAGAGCCAGTAGAGATGTATTATATTACAACTATTGGCACAAATATTTTAGTCAAAGACTAGATAACGTTAAACGAGGTGGATAGCTACACTATTCAGTATATGCAGAGTACCTGTTTAGTGTTGTTGGAATCCATTTGACATTTAGTCATTTTAGCAGACGCTCTTATCCAGAGCGACTTACAGTAAGTACAGGGACATTCCCTTCGAGGCAAGTAGGGTGAAGTGCCTTGCCCAAGGACACAACGTCATTTGGCTTGGCGGGGAATCGATCCGGCAACCTTCTGATTACCAGTCCGACTCCCTCACCGCTCAGCCATCTGACTCCCACTTTTGTGCTTTTTGTGCTTCAGAATGAGCTGTGGCTATCAGTGGACTTTGGGGAGAACTGGAAGAAGCTCCATGGCATGGTGTGTCTGGTGAAATGGTAAGAGACTTCAATTCCCAAAGTGCACCTACCAACACCATCTCTTAAACTCCATTCAGAATGTTGGGAGTGTTTGGAGCCATAGATCAAGCTCCATTTTTTCCAGCCTTAAATTCTAGTCTGGATTACAAAACACCTGAAAGTAGAGGCCTGAGCCAAGGTGCAATACAATCCAGGAGCTGGCCCTTCATGTATCCGGGACACAGGCTTAATGTTTTATGTTTATTGTTACTTCTTCATAATGGGTTAGATACACACGGATTCACAAAATCTCCATAACCAAGAGCTTGCCTATGCAGAGGAACAATGCAGTAACAGAACCACACGTTCGCCATTTCCTTGAAACACACACACACACACACACACATACATAGATAACACACATAAAGCTTTGTCCTGGGAGTCCCAAACTTTAGATAAGGTGTGTATCAGGAAGAAGTAGCTAGCCAATAATGGTATACGTCCGTCCCTAGACTGTCTCATTAGTGGACCATGTTAGCTTATGGTCATGCCCGGTCTCGGGCTCCATAATGAGCATAGTTATTCTTGAGAGCTATGTGGAGGAAAGACTTCATCCCACTAAGTCCCTGACTGAAGGTGGATAGTTACCTGGGGTGGATTCAATGGAATGATGTTTGCCTGGCTCAACTTCCTGCAGGCAGGGAGGCCCAATAGTTTCAGAATTTGAATGAGCTTCCATTAATCTGAGCTCAATGTGGAAGGAATACCTCCCATCCCCCTCTGTTGTGAGGTAGTGTACATCCTACAGTACTAAAAGTGAGCTATATAACCGCCTTGCAGCAGGCTGTGTTTTAGCTAGCCAAGCAGTGGGGCCTTATCTGGAAGTTGTCTCGTTTTTTTTTTAAGCTATGTTACTTGTAAATGTTTGTTTAACAAGGGCTACCAACTGTCCAGCAGTAAGAAGGTGTTTAACAGGAGAGCTGTTCACAGTAACACGCCCTCTTTTCTTCCTCAACACACACAGACCTTCATCCCACGAGGCTTAACCTTGATATAAAGAGTCCATGACAGAAAATAGGTCAAGCCTAACTAGAGCAGGAGAGTCTGTCAAGTCAAACACAACACTCGAAGCAAAATACATATTTAGGAAGGGCAGGGCCTTAGCGGCCAAATGCAGAGGGTACGTTATAACCATTGACATGTGATTCCACACTATTGGCATGAGAGTGCCAACGCTAGTAACATAGTTACTGTAGGTAAACAGGAAGACATCGCGTTGTTTTTCCTGCTGCAGTTTCCATGCAACTGTGGAATGAAGCATGAATACATTCTAAAACTCCTTTATGGTGTCTTGGGCAAGTTAAGCTTGTACCAGAACAGTTCAGCATGTGGCCAGGGTACATCCATTGCTTTGCGTGGTCATAGCTGACACATTGATTTGTTTATTCATAATATCATCCACACAAGCTCATATTGTCCAAGTTCTGTATATTCATTTTCTGACTGTCGACTGATGAGCCATGTCTAGATGTAGAGTACTGTAACAATGTTCACAATGTCTTGTCTGTGTGCTGATATGCTGGGGACAGCTTTTCTGACCTGTCTTGTCACTTATATTTGATTTCACAGGGGGATGGACAACGCAATTTTCTTCACAACCAACTCGAATGGATCTTGCAGTAAGCGACATACATTCATGGACAGAGTACAGTAGAATGTTATAAATGAAACAACCATTATTTCATTAGTATTAAGAAGTAAAAAAATCAAGACATAGTTTAAATGTATGTTTTTTTTTCTTCTTCCAGATGACAGGGGAAAGCTAGATTTGAGGAAGACTACAGACTATGGGAAAAGCATCAAGACAGTTGCCAGTAAGATCTTCTCTTTTGGCCTTGGTGGACGTTTTCTCTTCGCCTCAGTAATGACCGGCAAGGTTGGTACAGCTGGAGTGGTGTCAACTAGCTATCAGGCCTGACAGATAGTGTTTCACTGTGGTTCTGTGGAAGGATTGGGTGTGTGAGGGGTATGGGTGTGAGTATTTGTTTTGAAACGTTCTGGTGTATTCATTGTGTGTGTGTGTGAGGGGTGTTTCCCTAATCATTATTAATCAATATCATTGTTTTCTGTGACCTGGAAGATTTGTTTGATGGTGTGTCTCTCTCTTTCTCTCTCTCTTTCTCTCTGTATCTCTCCCCCCCCCCCCCCCCAGGAAACATTGAGGATGATCCATGTGTCAGTGGACCAGGGGGAAGTGTGGAATATGGCCCAGCTGCCCGCCGTTGGTCACGAGCAGTTCTACTCTATCCTGGCAGCGAATAATGACATGGTGTTCATGCATGTGGATGATCCAGGGGGTACGTCGGTGTACCAACACACCTAACTGTCTGGACCTTACAAGCCCCTATTATCTATTGGTTTCCCCATTGTGTTACACCTTTGCAATGCATTTCCTGTGTGCCTGTTTCTCTGCACCTTTGTGTTATATTGCAATTTCATTCCATGGAATGCTATTTCAAAGTAATGTCCATATCAGACACAGGAATTGGAACCATCTACGTGTCTGACGATCGTGGAACGGTTTACTCCAAGTCTCTGGAACGACATCTCTATACCACCACAGGGGGCGACACGGACTTTGTGAATGTCACCTCCCTGCGTGGGGTCTTCATCACCAGTGTCCTTGCTGAGGGTACGTAGACATACATGGACACACAGTTGCATGCGTAAGCACTTCTTGACATACTTTTTCTGTAGTTCTTCAACTTCCTCCTCCCCAAGTCAAACACACACACCCCTTTTCCACCAAGGCACACTTAGGGCCCAAACCCCAAACCAGTTCTTTGTGTTTCAACAGCAAACGAGCTGGCTCCCAACTAGGAAAACTTGTTCCAGAGCTGCATCAGCACTTAGCTGCTCTAGAACTGTTCCACTTATGTGGGCTCGGGATGGAATTATTGTAACCAACTGAATTTGTGACCACCGCAGAGCTTCAGCGAAAAACTTACATTAATTGTGCTTCTACTTTGGCTTCAACAACAGCTTGGACATGAAATCTAAACAGTGATCTGAACAGGAGACAAGCTGTCTCTTTGCACTGTGGTCTTCAGCTGAAATACAAAATAAACTCAATGGAGCTTTGAGAACAAAGCATGTATTTAAACAAATCTAGTGCAAGATGGCTACTGTTATGGTTAGTTTTGTTACACAGAAATTTTTAACAAATAACAAACCAAAGATGTTGCTTGCTCCTAACGTTGCTTGGAAAGCAGAGACTTATACAGACATACACAATGACAAGATGACATCATGGAAAAACAAAACAGTTCTTAGAAAGTTGAACCAACCAGAACCAGTACTAGGTTCACATTGGTGGAAAGGGAAACACACACCTCATCTGCTTGTATCTTGGTTCCTCTTTTTCTCTCTCTTTTTCTTTCTCTCTGTCTCTTTTGTTCTTTTTTCTTTTCCCCTCTGTCTCTATCTCTCGCACTTGCTTGCACATGCTAATTCTCTCTCTTTCAAACACCCACAAAAACTAAGTGTGACCGTGTTAGTAACTTTGGTTTCAGACTCGAGGCCCGTCGTGTGAATATTTCATCAGCCGTGCACCCTGAGACGAAGGGTGTGTACACATTTAAAGTGGTTCCGCTTGTTCTTCTAGATAACTCGGCTCAGACAGTAGTGTCCTTTGACCAAGGAGGGGAGTGGCTACCCGTACAGAAACCAGTCAACAGTATATGTGACTCCACGGCAAAGGACCCAGAAAAGGTAAATATTGAACCATGTGAAGGTGCGGGCCTTAGAGAGTCTCGCATTAGGATGCAAGAAGAAACAGAGACTTAAGATAATAAAAGATGAATCGATGGCAACAATGTCATAGTGTCATTAAAATGTATAACTCAGACATAAAATTGGCACTCGTTATAATTATTCGATTATTTATATCTAGGTCGATGTATTTCACATTTACATTACGTTAGATTCATGTGGTCTGAAGTTGAAGTTTATTGCCATTTGCCAGTGTGGGGTGTGTAGTCAGGACTCATTTAGTATGCACATCGCCTGGGGAAATAAGTTGTCATGGAACCATTAGTCTGCAGTCATGTGATGGCATTGTGTCCCACTTGTTCTGACGTGCAACCAACTAATAAACAAATGCAGATATTTAGCTTGTTTGGTCTCTAACGCCTCCTTCTGGGTTTGTCTCTGCAGTGCAGTCTCCACATCCATGCTGCATACAGCACAGGAACGGGGCTGAACATCCCAATGCTTCCCCTGACGGAGCCCAATGCTGTGGGACTCATCCTAGCTCACGGTACGGTTCCACTCTAATGTCGATGTAAGAGCTTAACTAAATGGAATTCACCAGAACAGCTTTGGTATTTTGGTTCACGACGTGCAAGATATCCTTGTTGATAACTTATCCTAGACAAGGAATGCTTTCGGACCGTCTATGAAATGATACTGCCTTTCAACTTTTGGGTCTATGGCCGCGGTTATCTAACCGGCCCACTGCTGCTGTCTCTAACCTTTGTTGCCACGCCTACAGGAAGTGTAGGCGATGCCCTCTCCGTGCTGGTTCCTGACGTGTTTGTGTCTGACGATGGGGGATACTCCTGGCTGAAGGCCCTCAGGGGCCCCCACCATTACGCCATCTTGGACTCTGGGGGTCTGTTGGTGGCTGTGGAGCACAGCAACACTGAGCCTGTCAACCAGATCAAGTGAGTTGCACAAAGAGAGAATGGAGGTCACCTCGGTCTGTGTTTGTTTGATACAGATACGTTTGTTTTGAAATTCAAAACGTCTATTTTGGGCTGGCACGATCCTTAAAAAAAAAGTTTAGAACACCTAAAGAATCATGCCATTTTCATTGCGTTTAATGAACATAAATAATTTTAAAAAAACACACAGCAACCCTTTGTTTTCTGAATCTTTTCAACGTCCTGTTTCTGGGTAGATTTTCCACGGACGAGGGCCAGTGCTGGCGTGTGTACAACTTCACCGAGGAGCCCATCCACTTCACAGGCCTGGCCTCGGAGCCTGGCGCACGCTCCATGAACGTCAGCATCTGGGGCTACAGGGACACGATCATCAGCCAGTACTGGATCTCTTTCACCATCGACTTCAGGGAGCTGCTCACCAGGGACTGTGAGTGACACACAGGAAGTTCCAGTGCTTATCATACAGTGCCCTCCAAAAGTATTGGAACAGTGAGGCGAATTCCTTTATTTTTGCTGTAGACTGAAAACATTTGGGCTTGACATCAAATAATGAACGTGAGACCAGAGATCAACGTTTCAGCTTTTATTTCCAGGTATTTACATCAGGATCTGATGCACAACTAAGAAAATATCACATTTTGTTTGAATCCACCCATTTGTCATGTGAGCAAAAGTATTGGAACAGATATACTTAAAACATATTTAAGTGAATAAGACTTAATATTTAGTTGCAAATCCTTTGCTTTCAATAACTGCAGCAAGTCTGTGACCCATTGACGTCACCAAACTTTTGCATTCTTCCTTTTTGATGCTTTCCCAGGCTTTCACTGCAGCCTCTTTCAGTTGTTGTTTGTTTTGTGGGGTTCCTCCCTTCAGTCTCCTCTTAAGCAGGTAAAATGCATGCTCTATAGGGTTTAAGTCTGGAGATTGACTTGGCCAGTCTAATACCTTCCATTTCTTGCCCCTGATGAACTCCTTTGTTGTTTTGGCAGTGTGTTTTGGGTCGTTATCTTGCTGCATGATGAAGGCTCTGCCAATCAGTTTGGTTGCATCTTTCCTTAAATTGGCAGACAAAATGTTTCTGTAGACTTCCGAGGTCATTTTGCTGCTGCCATCATGTGTTACATCCTCAATGAAGATTAATGAGCCCGTCCCAGAAGAAGCCATGCAAGCCCAAGCCATGACATTACCTCCACCGTGTTTCACAGATGAGCTTGTGTGTTTGGGATCATGAGCAGTTCCTTTCTTTCTCCAAACTTTAGCCTTTCCATCACTTTGGTAAAAGTTAATCTTTGTCTCATCAGTCCATAAAACTTTGTCCCAGAATTTTTGAGGTTCATCTCTGTACTTTTTGGCAAATTCCAGCCTGGCCTTCCTATTCTTCTTGCTAATGAGTGGTTTGCATCTTCTGGTGTAGCCCTTGTACTTTTGTTCATGAAGTCTTCTGCGAACAGTAGATAGTGATACCTTCACTCCTGCCATCTGGAGGTTGTTGCTGATCTCACTAACAGTTGTTTTAGGGTCTTTCTTTACAGCTCTCACAATGTTTCTGTCATCAACTGCTGATGTTTTCGTTGGTCTACCTGTTCGACGTCTGTTACTTAGTACACCAGTAGTTTTCTTCTTCTTCAGGACATTCCAAATGGTTGTACTGGCTATGGCCAATGTTTCTGCAATGGCTCTGATTGATTTTCCATCTTCTCTAAGACTCACAATTGCTTGTTTTTCACCCAAAGACAGCGCTCTGGTTTTCATGTTGTTTTCACCTCTGAATACAGTCTGCATAGACAAAACCTATCTTACCCAATCTGAACCTGAGTGTAGACATTCAGTGGTATTTATTGATTGAATAATGTATGTAATAGGACACACCTGGGCAACAAAACACACCTGTCAGTCACATGTTCCAATACTTTTGCTCACGTGACAAATGGGTGGGTTCGAACAAAAAGGTGATATTTTCTAATTTGTGCATCAGATCCTGATGTAAATACCTGGAAATAAAAGCTGAAACGTTGATCTCTGGTTTCACATTCATCGTTTGATGTCAAGCCCAAATGTTTTCAGTCTACAGCAAAAATAAAGGAATTGGCCTCACTGTTCCAATACTTTTGGAGGGCACTGTATATGGATTCAGATGGCTGGGCGGTTAGGGAATCGGGCTATTAATCAGAAGGTTGCCGGTCTGCTAAATGACTAAATATAAATGACTAAATGTACATCGTAGCAAAACACAACCACAGGAAACACTCACTAGTCATTAGAGCTGGATTTGAGGTTGGTTCGTTTGGCTAGTGTAATATAATGTTCCCAATGCACTGGTTATGAAGGCACATACTAGGGCGCATGCTTCATTACGCTTGGAAAGTTGTTTGAAGAGAGCTATAAGTTAATATAACAGTGGTATTTTATGTATTTATGTATGTATTTTAAACATATTCATTTCAGGCGTGGACGAGGACTACGTACAGTGGCTGGCACACTCTGATGACATCAGCGACCCTAACGACGGATGCATGCTCGGTTACAAGGAGCGCTTCTTGCGTTTGAGGAAGGACTCTGTGTGCTGGAACGGACGAGACTACATGGTCAATAAGGAGCCCACCCCCTGCCCCTGCACTCTGGACGACTTCCTTTGGTGAGAACCCCCCCACTACCACCACCACCACCCATTCATTGTCCATAGAACATCTGTTGACTCTTTACTACAGCACACAGCACGATTTACCCCTGATGAAAAAGTTCAGGGTAAAATCCCCTACTGTTGACTGCATGTTACTTTACATAAAATGTAAAATATCCTGTCCCAGTTCCCTGGATAGAGCGTGTTCCTGAAGCTTTGTCTGATCGCACTCCACTCTGCCCCCTTGCAGTGACTTTGGGTACTACCGCAAAGAGAACAGCTCTGTGTGTGTGGAGCAGCCGGACCTGAAGGGGCAGGTCCTGGAGTTCTGCTTGCAAGGCAGGGAGGAGCAGCTGCAGACCAGCGGGTAAGACAAACCACCAGCATACCTCTGGGGATGAGTCCAGCTCAGTGGTTAGAGCATTTGACTGCAGATCAAGAGGTCAAAGGTTCAAATTTCCGTGTGTGCCGCTTTGGATAAATGTTTCTGCCAAATTAACATTGTATCGTAGGATTATGATCATTTCATCATCATCCCTGTGTCATTACTGTTCAGTATGGTTTCATTTTTTATTTTTTCTTGCAATTAAAGTTAACAGGTTGCGTGTACAAAACACTGCTTAAACAACAATCTTAAAAACATTTTAATGGGACTATTCAAATGTCTCTCCCTTGTCCACTCCTCAGTTATAGGAAGATCCCAGGGGACAAGTGTCAGGGAGGAAATATGCCTGAGCGCAAGGAGATCGACCTGAGCAAGAGGTGTGTCAGCGACCTGTTGGGTCCAGAACTCCTGGTGAGTCCTGCCATCACAGACACCAATGTCGTCAGTAAATCAACTTTGTACTGCATGTAGAACTTCTGCATGAGTCTAAGCAGGTAGAACATGATTGAATAGGGTATACAGTACATATCTGAGGGAGAGATAACGTTCTCATGGTATACGTACGCACCCCCCCCTCCCCCCCATTTTGTTTATTTCTATTGTATCTATCAATTCCTTCCCTCACTCGGGCTCTCTGGATCTTCAGACAAAGGTCCATACCTCCAGCTCTGTGCCTATCGTGGTGACGGTCATTATCATCATGCTGCTCGGTACTGTTGCAGGGGTCCTTTTCGTCAAGAAGTATGTCTGTGGTGGACGGTAAGATCATATTTGTATATATATATTATAAGTACATGGAGACCTAACTGTTGTAGACTGTCAAAATTGGTTTGTAGCTGTGTGCGTTTTAGAAAAGAGCACTTTCATTTAATCTTCTACACAAACACACATACATGGAGTACAGCCACATGGCAGAATGATCCACACGCACACACACACACACACACACACACACACACACACACACACACACACACACACACACACACACACACACACACACACACACACACACACACACACATTGGAGTACAGCCACATGGCAGAATGATCCACACACACACAAACACACAGCACTAATCAGGTTTCGTACATGGGTTGTTTGGCTCCTACAGGTTCCTGGTTCACAGGTACTCAGTGCTGCAGCAACACGCCGAGGCTAATGGCATTGAGGGAGAGGACGAACCACTGGAAACCACCCACACTCCGAACGGCAAGATAGAATTCCATGACGACTCAGATGAGGTTGGTACACACACACACAAACACACACACACACACCCTTATAGACACATGCTTAAAAACCTAATGGGTGTTTCAGTTGATGCTGTTATTTGTCTGAAAACAGCAGGTCAATAAGAACATTGTTTTTTTTCAGGACCTTCTAGAATAGCTGATAGAACCTGCTGCGTTATGGAGGAAACTGGTCTCCAGCCCACCCAGTGGCTGGCTGCTACCTTGTCTCTATCTTGCTACTTCCTGCTTCCTCTCTCCGCTGTGACCTCTGACCTCCAGCGCCTGTTGGAGAGCCTTAGGTCACCCTGCTCTCATCAGTGAGGTGTCTAATGAATGTATAGAAGCTTTCTGAGTCTCAGTTAGTGTTGAGGACCACATAGTCAGGGGGGGAGGGGGGGGGGAGAGTCCCTGAATAATAGGAAGATTCTTTTTTCCTTACTCTGTTATTTACATTTTCAGTGAAAGATGCCATCCCACTGTTTCTTTTTATTTATTTTTTACAAATGCTTTTGTGAATGCCTTCATAGCAAGACACCCCAAACAAGGCAAGGGCGTTACTACTACTGAATTAAAATGAGTTGTTTGGTTGACCAACCCCAAATCAGGGTAGCACATTAAAACTGGGGAAAACAATAACAGATCAAGAGCGTTAGCAAACAATAATTGCTTACGGGTCACCCCTTTCCCATCAAGTGGGAAGGGTTTTGCACCAACTTAGTTATTTAGTTCTCTTCGGCCTCTGCACTTGTACATAAACATCTGTGTTTGACTTCTGTAATTACAACTGCTGTAGGTTGTTGTGGCTTGACAACATGTATCAGCTGAGCCACCGAGTTCCAAACATGAAACTCTCTTTAAGTATTTGCCTACATTTAAAAATGCTAATGGGAAATCTCTATATGCATTTAGCGTGTGATAGCAATACCATGTTTTGAGGAAGTCTGTTGGAACAAGCATTCAGAGCATAAATGATATCCTACCAAATCTGTTAATTCTTAATCAGCTAAACCTAACCTAACACGTGCTCAACACACATTTCCTACTTTGGCATGTTTTGATGGAGTTAGGTCTGCACATCTTGAGAATTGGTTGGCAGTTGTAACTGCCTAAAGCACAAGACAATTTATATGTGAAGTCTCTTAAAAAATTAAAATCCTTAAATGAAGTAAAACAAAATAAGGATTCTGCAATAATAAACAAGTTCCAAAATGTGAAACAGAAAAACTATCAATCTAACTCTGTAATGAAACAGAGTCAAACAGGAGTAGGAGCAAATATGTAATTATGTAAATGTAGTATTTGGTTGATAGATTGAAGCCATTTTAAGAATGAGATTATTGGGTGTGGTAATGTGAGCTGTTTAACCGAATAATTTGAGTTCTGCACTGTATGTGTTGTAGTGAATATGAGATGAGCATATACTACTGGGTCATATCTTGATAGTGGTGACAGGGTCCTGGATTTAGAATATCTCGCAAAGCTACAATAGACCCAACTATGGTGGGCTGTTCTAATTCAACAACAAATCTGGGTAAATACATTTGTTACACAAACAGTTGGTTAATGAATGATTTTGTCAATCGAAGCACAACAGATATATCTGCCCTATACCTTTCATAGGATCTCCTGGCCGTGTATGCTCTCTTTTGTTTCTAAAAGTTTTTGTCTTTGTTTTGTGTCACCGCCCCATTGTAGGTTTTAGGTATTTATAACATCCAGGTTAGGAGTACATTTTGTGTGCTAATGGTTATACAAGTGCCTAGACTGGGAATGGGACATGTGCCTTCCCAATGAGTGGCGAGTTGTTGTGTTCAGTTGTCTGGTATCATCAGTGTAACCACGGTTACATCCGTCTGGTCAATGGTACCCCTTTGTCGCACTTGCTACTTCTGTTGGCAAAATATTTAATCTTCTCATTGAATTAAATATATCTTTAGACTGCTTCATAGAAGCTCCCTGCATGATTTACAAAACAAATCCTATTTTTCCAGTAAAAATAAGTCTTCAATCCATATAACAAGCTATATTTGTTTCCTTAATGCTATATTAAATACCTTCCTAAATAGTGTTTACTTAATATGACAGAGCATCTGTACCTGAATACAATTATGAGCATTTGCTTACTATTAATTGGTTTAAAAGGCGTTACAGGGAAAATATAGCTGCTACACTTTAATTGGGGAGTCAATTATCAGTCTTATTTCATTTGCAGGTCGACACACCTAAGGGGTACTGAGGGTCTGGGCACATTTTCTTACAATTTAAAAAGTTGTTAAATGTTATTTGTTGTGATGGCTATGTAAATATCCAATTGCATCTTTGTATCTGCAGTGTTTTTCTCTTCTGTATATTTGAGACTATTTGCTTTGAGTTGACCAATAAATTTACTTGTCCCTTTCAATATCTTGGCTGATTGTTTTATGGACCCCAAACAAGACAACATGAACAAATACAAAACTACAGACTTCGCTGCTTTCAGCTCCTGTCAACTATTATTGACACAGTGCTTTATTAGGTTCTATCAGGGTAAGTCTTTTGATATTTTCAAGGTTGTGATACATTGTTAACAAAAAAGAACAAAGAAAATTTACATTCAAGTGTCAGATTCTGTACAAGAAATTGCCATCACTGTCAAAGAATTCATTCCCATCCTGAGTCACTGGACAGGACTTTGGGGACATCATAAGTTCCTCCAGTTGTTCCTCTGAAAACACCATTCCATCCCAGACCTCCTCCTCATCATCATCATCCTCAAAAACATTGTCCAACATACCCTCCTTGTTTGCTCTAGGCAGCTCTGTAACTGAGGTGTGTTTACTCAAAACAGTAAGTGAACCTCTATTCTGGGTAGGCAACGAAGAAAGAGCAGTGCCACTTCCAGTAGCCGGGGACTTTGCGCCATCGTCACAGGGCGTAAGACTGGAGCTAGCCAGGGCCACCAGAGCAACAGACGTAGCTCCAGCTGGCAGCATGGCTGGTGAGCCCATAGGCAGCTGCAACCTGCCTGGTTTTCTACCCACAGATAGAGCCTGCTGGTGGGCTTTCGCCAGCACACTGGCGTCTTGCTTAACCTTCCTCTCTGGAGGCGCAGTGAACTTGCTCTGCAGGATCCTGCGGATGACATCAGAGCTGACAGAGAATCCCTCTGCCAGGCGCTCCACAGTCCACTCCTCTGGCTCCGCCTGCTTCAGATACCTGGAACAGCACGTGTGTGACAGGTCAAATAACAAATATGTATTGATATAAATCATATCAGTACTAATTAAGGATATTTATAACTATGTAAGATATTAAACTGTATATCAAAGGACAGACCAGAGTTGCAACACATCTACTGTTAAACATTAGGCAAAAGGTGACACGAAGGGATTCCAGTTGTATTTCAGGCAAGTGTGCCCTACTGTTTCTCACCTTATCTGCTCCATAGCGTCCCAGGTCAGCTTCCTCTCTGGAGCACCTTTTGGGGTCATGTGTCTTTTGACTTTATGGTACTTCAAAGTCTTCTGCTTTTTCCTCTCTTGACTGAAACGGATATTTTCGGACAGTTATTCGTGCTATCAATATGAGACAATTAATGGTAATGATTGGCTAAATAGGTATAGTATCAGTCTCTCACGTGACTATGGCCTGGAGCCTGTCCTCGACATCTTCCATCTGTGAATCATCTTCAAACAGATCATCCCTCTGTCTTGGTCTGTGGTTTGCAACACGGTCGACGTAGCTCTGCCCCTTCCAGACTTTAGCATCTCTGCTTGCGTGACAAATGCTCACTGAAGTTACTCTGGACATGACAAACTGTGAGCTAAGCCGAGAGGCCAAAAATGACACCAACCTGCGAGACATGCTAAGGGTCAGTTAGCGATATAAACTCTTCTCATCTAAACTAACTTACTGCATACTATACGTTTTTGACACGTTAAGCACAAGTTGTGTTCAATATTCGTTTTTCATGACTAGCTAACAATATAACAGTAGATCAATTCAATAGGTAAGACTGCAGAGCAAGAAATGTTAATACTAGAATGTCAGTGAATGTCTCGCGTGTATATCAAACGACATCCGTAAACATTATTGTTGCGAATGCTGATTTCCACAATGGCGCCACCTGCTGGAGCGGAATGCTTTTACGGGTCATTTGACAACAGGGTTATTCCAATGATGAGAAAATGTAGGCTATTCAACATAACGCAGGTGACAAGTCGAAATGAAAATCATATATCATCGTGCATCTTTACTATTCTTATACTTTCTGGTGATCTTTCAGTCAGGTTTATGTTGCTTAACGATCCCGCAGTAAAGAGCTGGTAAACTGTTTCACCTAGTGGACATTGAAGGGAAATGCACGTGATGTATTCATGCACCTCCTCCACGTCGCAGTTGTTTCATTTGCGCCATTTTGTTCGCTGACTTTGGTGATTGGGTTTAGAAAGCTGTACTGGAGCCAATCAGAAGGGAACCGGACAGCGAAGAAACGGTAAGGGAGGCCCAATTGAAGGCATTGGTAGTTGTCAGCACGGATTGGTTTGCTATTGACCAACCAAATTACTATCCCATCAAAATGCAGGAATTAAATAGCAATTGGAGTTTAACAGCACGTTGTGAATAATAACAATACATACAGTCTTGACGTCCAACACTGAAAACATGGCTACCTACTGCTGTATGTAGCTAGCTAAATAGTAGATTTGCTAATGTTAGCATGCCAGTTTGACCAGACCAAATGCACTAGCGTAAATTATCGCCAGTTAGCTAGCTTGATAGCCACGTCAACGTTGGACAGTCATGTGTCAAACACTAGGCTAGTACTAGAACAAAGGCTTGTTCAAAATACACATTCGGAGAATAGTCTCTGGTTAATACAGACATATGGTCTAAGCAATTAATAATTAGCCTGCTAGAAACTGGCAGCGCCGAAATGATGAGACAAAGTTTGTGCGCAGTTAGTCTGCCAAACTGAATGCACTCTGTCTCGCCACTCTGTCCCCTAACTGTATGCTCTGTCCAGTCGCGAGATCCATCCCTAGTTTCCCCGACATCCATACAGACAGTTCTGTTCAACAAGAGTGCGTGGAGAATTAAGCATGCAGTACTATGTTCAATATTGTGTTTAATATGTATATGTATTTTATGTAACAAATGTATCACAAAGTTCCCATTTCCAATCTTAATCTGCAGATTTCTTTCTCCTCTGTTTGCCACTAAGGATAGTAATATTACCCAATCATGGAGCAGTACACCACTGCCACAACCACAACAGGGGAGCAGATCATTGTGCAGACTTCCAATGGGCAAATCCAACAACAGGTGAGGGTGACGTGTAATATCCTGAAATAGATCCCTAACACCAATGTCTTTACTAAACTACTAGCCTCCCAAGCCTGCTTGAGAACAAGTTGTGAATTTAGTTTCTAAAACCCTTTCAGTTACACAAACCCTAATTTACATGCAGCACCCAAACAAAACGAATGGTACCCTTGTACCCAACCATGACTAAGACTTCTGGGATATGTAGTCATACAGTGTCAACCTGCAACTAGAGCTATATGCCACCCTGCTTACAGACACAGGGTACTGTGACGGCTGTACAGCTGCAGACCGAGGCCCCAGTCGTAACTGCCTCGGGCCAGCAGGTGCAGACACTCCAGGTAGTGGTGTGACCGCCGCCCTGTGTCACAGTGTCTCCTCAGTGCTGCATGACTCCATTACCCATCTTCCACTGCTGTGAGCCCCCTCCATGCATGCTATGGCTGCATGCCTCTCAGCCTAGCAGTGTCTAATACTACAGGCCTTGTTTCCATCACTCATAGCAGCCAACAGCATCTCAGACCAGCAGCTGTTCTCCAGTCAGACAGGCCCCACGTACTGACCATCTAAAACATGACTCCATACTCATCGTACATCCACCTGGCTGTTTGCTGGCACTGAACTTTCCTGTTCTTCACATCGCAGTGCAATCTAATTACTCAACTGTCTTTGCAAAATAACACTGTGGTCTCATCCCAGTGGCATTTTGTGCAAACCAAATCAGTGACTGAATTCAGAAGATACACCAACCTCCACAACATGCTGTCATGTAGCTTGACATGTGATATCATTTATAGGCTATGATATTAATCTTCAGATTATGTGAATGACTGCATTATTACTGACTCCCCTCCACTCTCGCCCCAGGTCCAAGGCCAACCTCTAATGGTGCAGGTGAGCGGAGGGCAGCTAATCACATCGTCAGGGCAACCCATTATGGTACAGGCCATGTCAGGGGGGCAAGGCCAAACCATCATGCAGGTCCCTGTGTCTGGGTCACAAGGACTCCAACAGGTGAGGAAGTGAATTTAGTGATCCCTGAAAATGAATTTGTCATGCATGTGCATGATTACAATACCTGCGTGTGTGTGTGTGTGCAGATCCAGCTGCTGCAGCCAGGGCAGATCCAGTTGCAGGGGGGTCAGACGTTGCAGCTGCAGGGCCAGCAGGGTCAGCCCCAGCAGATCATCATTCAGCAGCCCCAGACAGCCATCACCGCTGGACAGAACCAGGTAGAACCAGAACCAGCACACGCAAGGCTTCTGTTGTCACCACCCCTGTCTTCCCTCTTCATTAGAAACACCACTGTCCTTCCCACTTCATTAGAAACACCCCTTTCTTCCCTCTTCATTAGAAACAGCACTGTCCTTCCCTCTTCATTAGAAACACCACTGTCCTTCCCACTTCATTAGAAACACCCCTTTCTTCCCTCTTCATTAGAAACAGCACTGTCCTTCCCTCTTCATTAGAAACACCACTGTCCTTCCCACTTCATTAGAAACACCACTGTCGCATAAAACCAAAACATCAGCTTATGCTTATACCCCAGTGTTTACCCAAAACAGGACAATCTAAGAATCTCTCTAAATTAATTTAGACTGATATGTGTATAAATGTATGTTTTGCGTAGATAGCATATGTAGGCTCAGTGTTCCTTCTGTCCTGTTTGTGTTTTCCTGTAGGGCCAGCAGATCAGTTTGCAGGGTCAGCAGCTTGCCCAGACCGCTGACGGACAGACCATTGTCTACCAGCCTGTAAATGCAGATGGCACCGTCCTGCAACAGGGTAAAACTACATATGACTATCAAAAAGCTTTGCATATATATGTACATATAGAGAAGATGAAGACAATGGTCTCCGTCCACAGGAATGATTACCATCCCAGCCTCCAGCCTGGCAGGTGCCCAGATCGTACAGGCAGGGGGCACCAACACCACCACCTCCAACAGCGGGCAGGGTACTGTGACCGTCACCCTGCCAGTCCAGGGTAACATGGTCAATGCAGGTGGAATGGTCATGGTAAGACCCTCTGCAGAGGTACCCAGCATCTTCTTATCTAGCCTCCGTCACGGTGTGGGGTGTGTGTAGTGTTCTGGAGCACAAATGTGGGGAAATGAGGGCACCTCGTTTAAACGGGCACCTTTGATTTGTAAGTGGAAGATATTTTGATTCAAATTCCCCAAAATTGCATGAGAGAATAGCGGATAAGATGATGAAATGTGGTCATTCTTTAATTTTTTACCTGTGATACAGTAATTTCTAATTCATTTGTACTTTAATCAAATAATTTTTGTGTTGTTTGGATAATGTTGCATTAACATTGCCTGAGACCTGACTCTTCGTGTTGAAAACATTTCATGGATGAGGTTTGCCTTGTGTTTCTGTGCAAGCTTTTTGTAAGGTTGTGTGAAAGTTTTGTCTCTATCAGCAGTTCTAATTAGTGTGTGTGTGTGCTTGTGTGTGTGTGTTTCTCTGCTTCTCAGATGGTTCCTGGCGGTGGCACAGTTCCAGCCATGCAGCGTATTCCTCTGCCCGGGGCTGAGATGCTGGAGGAGGAGCCTCTGTACGTCAACGCCAAGCAGTACCACCGCATCCTGAAGAGACGGCAGGCCCGCGCCAAGCTGGAGGCTGAGGGCAAAATCCCCAAAGAGAGGAGGGTGAGGACATGGAACCCCACTGGGGAAACCTGTCACTCTGGACCATTCTGGAATCCCTGTATGGTTCTGGACATTCCAAAGTGTAATTTTGATTGTTCCGGAACGACAACACAACAACAAGGCAGATCAGACACTTTGAAGAATGTGCTGTCACACGGCCTTCTCCAAACTAATGAACACAGAGAAAACTTTTATTGTATTTTATTGGAATACTTAATCATACCTGAAAGGAAATTAGTTTGTCACACAAGCAATGGTGATGTAACATTCGTGTTCTTGAGAATTGTATATTATTTCAAGTTTTAATTGTAAAGAAAAAAGAGCTTGTTCAGACAAGTTTGACCAACTTTATCTAACATGGTCTAACGGATCTCTCCCCTTGACTTATATTGACAGAAATATCTTCATGAGTCTCGTCATCGCCACGCTATGGCGAGGAAACGGGGAGACGGAGGTCGTTTTTTCTCTCCCAAGGAGAAAGAGGAGATGGCACTGGCCCTGCAGGTAAGAAGAAGTTGCCTGGCTGAAACCTCGACACTGGCTGTGTTCCACTTGTCCTCCAAACAACCACATTCAATTGTATTCCTCTACCATACTCTAAAACAAAGACCTGTCAGATAAAACTAGTAGTTAAGCTACAGTAGCTAGCATTGCAACTTTAAGTCTGATACAGGCAGAATGAGGATGATGCAGTACAGAACATAGTTTACTGATCACGTCCCTTTGCTGTTGTCACCCCCAAGCAGGCCCAGGCCCAGGCAGCAGACGAAACCGTGGCCCAGATGATCCGGGTTTCGTAGCACCAACACCACCCGTCCCTGAACACCACCCTACCTGAGATCCATCCATCACAGAACACCACCCTACCTAAAATCATTCTGACCCTAAACCTAGCAACACTCTCTCTTTACCCTTGGATCTACCTACCTACCCCTGTCCTCATGCCAAACCACCCTGGCTATGGTTACTCTGTTGATCACCGTGGTTCATAGCCTCTGAGCCTCTAAACGCCCAGGTCTTCCAAAGCTGGGTTTGGTGGCTGTTGAGTCTATGGATTCTGCTCTGATCCCCTTGATTAAGAAGGGTGCTCAGCTGCCCCTGCCCAACACCAAGATGCTAACTGCTAATTCAGGATGTATTAGTGTTATAATTTGAGGATTAGTACTGTGAAAATGATGAACGTGTGCATTACTGTAACTGTAACTGTACCCATTTCAGACCTGGAAACTAACTTGGAAAAGAGATCTAGAAAGCCAAAGGTCCAGTTATTCAGTTCAGTCAATTGGTTTGCTGAAGAAATACTATTGTGTCTATTCAGTTGCAAACCCAGAATTTGTTTCTGAAATGCATAGATTGTTAATTAATTACATTATACATTTATGAAATTATCGTTGGGTTACTCTTGCCCTTTAATTTTTTTTCGAATGTTCATCTGCCGATTTTATTTACCATAGAAGAAAAAAACAAAACACAAAACCCCCATGAAGGGAAATAAGATATTGGTATCTAGACAAACTTCTTGTATATTTTGGAAATTTGTGTGCACTCAATTATCATTGCCCAATTTTCTGTATTGGGGAATGTATTTTATATTAACCTTTTTCAAAAGATATGTAGATGTTTGTGTGACAGTGAAGTGTGATAGATAACACATACCCATTGTAAAGTCATCAGACCCACGTGACATTATTTCTTTGGAAGCGGGTCGTTTTTTGTTTTAAGACGAAAGGTTTTTACCCGCGCGATGCTGTCCTTTTAGGATGCGCTAATAGATGTATTTTTTGTGGTTGACCAGTTGGTTTGACAGTGAAATCTCCATGCAATGTTATGTTCATAAAATCATTAGACTTAGGCTTGGGTTTGTAGTCATTTATGTTCACGCTGTTGTCTGTGTTGCTGCATACTTAGTCTTAACTTATTACCATACAGCCTTAAGGGGCTTGCACACTGCACCAATGTACACCAACATTTTGATGTGACGTTTGTCTGTAGGCCACAGAATAGGCTACAGTGTTTTCAAAGTGAATATGCTTGTGTGTATAACAGCGCTGTGCACTACTGTACCTCAAATAGTCTCTTTTCTCTATACAATTGATAGGTAGCTGATTGGACGAGTACCGTGTAGTCCGCCCACTTGTTAAGGTGACAGCTCCATAGAAACGCCCCATGTTGATGCTGCTGTCAGTGGATACAAGCCGACCTGGGCAAGAATAAGTGTAACCACTCCTTTTTACAAAGTAACGACGATAATAATCACACTGTGTCACTTATTATTCAACCTATATTTTTTGTTGTATTTATCACAGCATAGGCTGTTATCCGATATACATTTCCATTAGCACGAAGCAGACGGCTAAGAGGTATCCCCACTAGAGCACGTCGGACATCATCAGAATTTTCCTGTGAGAGGTCGGAAGAACACCTGAATGAAATGACAGACTCGGTTGTTGACGGGATGCTGGACGTTAAACAAGCTACAAAATATGTCAAAGAAAGCGAGAACGTTGCAGAAAAGTATTCTGCTATGACCGTGAGCAAAAATAGCGACATGAACATGAACGTGGGCGAATTGCCCTCTGCGGCATTCACTGCAGTCCCCACTCTCAAATCTGTTAAGAAGGTACGTAATAATCATCATCAATATTCACTGTAACAGTGTGATGGGAGAAAACTGCAATGGGTGCAGCTTATAGCAGTAATATTGCATGGACATAGGCATTTAATTAGTCTGACTATCCACTTCATTACATTAAAAATGAATGTTTGTTTATTTTTGTCATTTGTTTCGTTATAAAGGTAGGCTTAAGCCCCCTGCAAATTCCTCGAAAGCGCATTCGTCAAAACACTAGTGTCCCAAGTGAATTGGGATTTGCTGATTACTTATTCCATAAGGTTACTTCAACTGGCAACTACTCTATGTGCGGACGTAAAGATAGTGGTGTTTGCACAGTGTTACCTTGAAAGCAAAAGAGCAACCAGGTTAGCTTTCCTTTTCTTCATTAATAACTCAAATGAAAGAAATAGTCATTGTGGCATTCAGACGCAGACCACCAAAACAAACAACTATATCAAACGAAACACGTTTCAGTATAGGGTGATGCAGGCTTAATTGTGATGACCCAGATTATGAATATACTATATCAAATTGTTTCCAGAGAGCACTGCAAAGTCCAGTAGGAATCCTAAAATGGGTACAGGGCATACAGAGAGCAGATTCAAGGTTTGAGCCGTGGCTTATTAAAGCCAGAACATTGCCTCTGCCCCTTGTCTGGCAGGACATTATGTTTTCTCTGGAGAGAGCCTAAGGGAGTTTGATTTTAAACACATTGGATATTGGAAGAATGTGACTCCTTCTTGTGAAAACAAAGCTCTTTGTTATGAATCAATTTGAGAACATTTTATCCCTTGTCCAAGTACCTGTTGAGTGTTCTGTTTCTTTGTGAGATGAGCTTTGGGGTAAATTACCCATTAAGCCCCTTTCTCTGAGATAGTAACATACTATCACATGGCAAGTTTAGGTATAAGGGTTGATTGAACAACACTCATTTATGTTTGAAAATGATAATACGTTTCAACTAAGCAGTTTCCTTTTACCAAATCACTGAATAAATTAATGGACTGTAAAAAACTAAGGTTAGTTTATTTTACTGTGTCGTCACAGAGAGTAGTTATAGAGAGTAGTTATGCAGTAATGAGAAATTGAAGATCATTCTGCCACTGAAGCCCTTCTCTGCCACTTGTGTGTATGGAGCTATGTGCATGTGTGGTGGCCATGGTATTAATGGTGTCACTCCAAGTGGTTAATGCTCAGCCCAATGTCATACATGCACATTCAATAGCTCCATTAGTCTATTCTATCTTTTATCCAACTGTTATGCAATAGGTCATCCCTCTGGAAGTTTTCTTGCTGGCTTTAATTGTATGCTCTACATAATGTATATGCATACTCTTTTATTTTGGTTCTGGAAACGTAGAATCTTAAACAAGAATTAGACATGCACACATGGTGTTTTAATGTCTGATTCTTGGATAACACACTTACATTAAGCCAAGGTCAAATCCAGGTGCCTGCAAAATTCAATCAAGCCACACGTGAAATGTAGAATACTTGCACTAGAACACAATGAAATTTGAACCCTAGTCTACATATTTAGAAAGTGTTTACTGTGAAATCAATGTGCACATGGTTCTATTTTGAAAACAACAGTAAATGTGTCATGCTCATGGCGTGTGACCATAGGTGTATGAGTCATGTTTAAAGTGTCTATAAGCTGAGAAATATGACATGTCCATACCGACTGGTCCTGGGCATTTTCCCTGCTTCTTTCAAGACACACGCTGGCTTTCACCCAGGCTGTTCTCAAGCCAACCTGTCTTATCGCTGCCATACTCCATGACCTTGAGCTTGCTTTCATATTCTTCGATGTCCTCCAGGTATTCTCCTCACAAACGTTCAACAAGAGCACAACAGGATCCTACTGCTGTAGGGCTGCTTTGCGAATGTGGACATAGCAGCCCTATCCAGTGCGTCAGTTAATAACATTCAATCCCATCTGTGTTGTGAAAGAAGGGTCCCATCATTATGAAGGTCAGACAGTTTGTAGGAAGGATTATCACCCTGTTTTTCACAACACTTGTAAGCTGTCACGCCGCTGTGGAAGCAGATAGCTGACGCCGACACTGGGCTGGTGTTCTAACCTCACAAACTTGACTTCACTAATTCTCGATTCCAGTTATGCTGATGCAGAAGTTTTGCCATGGTGGTGACAGATCAATGACTTGTGGTTCACAGTTTTCCAAACTGTTATTTATATATGATTAGATCGGGGAGGGGGGGAGGCATTAGCCTCTTGTTAAGGCTCTTCCTTAGCCCTGTATGTCTGTGGATTAATGGTGCAGTCAGATGGTGGCCATGGTATTAGTGGTGTCACTCCAAGTGGTTAATGCTCAGCCCAATGTCCCATTCACCATCACCGGGCCAAAGTCTATGGGCCTGAGCATTCATCTGAGACAGGAATAGACACAATGAGAAAGTGTATGATGAGCTGGTGGTACTTTAGGCTATATAGGAGAGAATGTGACCCGAAGGCCTGAGGATGCTGGAACCTTATGCGAACATTGTTAAATTCCCTGGCAAGGCCTGGCAAGGAACCAGCAGAAGGACAATTCAAGCTTATGTGACCATTGGTAGATTAAGAAGAGAATGTGCACAGTAGGTGTGTGTGCGTGCGTACCCTGTGCTTGTGTGTGTGTGTGTGTGTGATTGTGCCCATGCTTGTCCATGTGGGATTGTGTGAACGTGATCCTCTGAGAGAGTACAGTTTGTGTTTGTGTGTTTATGTGTGTTTATGTGTTATCTGTTCTACCCTGATCCATAACACCATCTCTAATATCGGAGCTGCTTGTCAAGGGCATAGACAGACATAGGGAGAGAAGAGGGCTGGTCTGGTAGGACACCGCCACGCTAAAAGGATGGTAATCTGTCAGGCCCTCCTTTAGTCTCAGCACCAACCCCAATCCTAACCCTGCCCCTATCTGGCAGTGTACAGTGATAATAGCATCGGGGCTACCTAGCACCATCCCTCAGAAGACACAGCAGGCTGAGAGAGAGGCAGGAACATAGACCAGACGATGGCAGCTATGGCACACCACAGGCAGGGTCACAGTCACGGTCATGGGCACGGGCATGGAAGAGAGCGGGTAAGTCCTGGAGCTTCTCTCCAAACAGTTTTTGGATGTCATATTTCAGACATGAATGTCAGGGAAGAATGAATGTCATCTGAAAGTGAAATACTGTTGCTGCTAGTAGGCACTCTGCAGCTTTCACTAATATCTGTTCACCTTTACTTAGTTTAATTATATTTGGATTTCCTTGTGTAGAGCATTTTAACAGTGGTGGTTGGCAGCAGATCAAATATGAGCGAGACCAACAGAACCCTTTTAATTTAGTGACCAAGACTTTTAATAAGACAAACTGCCGGACAAGTAGACACCTGCAAAACACTGTAAATATTTCCTTTAGTGTCTTTAATTTCTTTGGAATATAACTACTACAGTACCCTTTTTATGTTGTGAACAAAGATATAAATAACACTTTTTATTGTTTTTATTTCTATAACCATTTTTGTTTTTATGTTAAAGAGGGTTTTGCAGATAAGTGTTTTTTCTATTTTTGCTTGTCTGTCTTTTGAGGTCAGTGCAACATTAAAAGGCTTTACAACTCCCCTTGCTTTGAAATCCCAGTTGATTCCTCACCAGTGTGTGCTGGCTCAAAGCAAACACCACATGCTTTTCCACAGAAACGTGAGGCAGTGCAAACAGTCAGCTGCGAAAACAGTTAGAAGCAGCGCCATATTCTCCATGGGGTCTCATGACCTTCTTGTGTTTCATTTTGTTGTATTGTTTAAATTATACTTGACCAAGTGTCAACACAGACCTGGGTCTATGTTTTTGGTTAACATAGACCTACAGTACATAGATGTTTCTGGGGTATAATGTTATGACAATCACACCAACCCAGCTAAACTGAATGGAAAGCTCAATGCATTTCACACAAAGAGAAACACCCTTGTGGACACCCTTTTAAAAGCAGAGTACAGTATTTATTGCTATTTGAATGTGTGAGGACCCATGGATAACTATCCATACAACTTTGATGTTACCTAACAGTTACTCAACCACATTTTTCATGGAATTACCAGTATTGTGTGTTGTGTCAACATACACATCAGCTTTCGGTCTAAACACTCATTTATGAATATGAAACAATCCATGCAGCTGACTTTACAGGGACAATGAACATGAATAGAATCATTGACACAGAGAGTTCTCAAATCATGGATAACAGAGGGGCAACTCTGGAAGCCATAACCTGATCTAGAGGTGCTTTGTTGGACTGTGGGAGTGGCATTGAAGGCATCATCTTTTGAAGTAAAACAATCTGGGGAACAAAAGTGTGAAGAAACATCCACCAATCCATACAATCTTGAAGATTTTGAATGGTACAGCAATAATTGCCGAAAAGGATTATTACTGTAAGTTACTGTAAGATAATATTTACTGCTCACAAAATCATTTGTAAATTGTAATTCTTTGTACTACTAGTCTACTAGTGACACAGAATGCATCATTTTGCAGAAATCCACCAGTCCCGATGATGATGATGTATAATTGATTTAATCCACGTCAGTCATTGCTGGATCTAAAGGCTTGTTGCTAAATGAGTCCCCAGCTCTGTGTAGTAGAGTCAACAATCACATCACATTAGTGGAGGAACAGCAGTACCTTGAGGGTGAGCCGGCTGTGCCTTAGAAGCAGACCGGATCCCTTCTGTTTACCAGTCCCAGCGACAGTCCAGGGTCTCTCTCTCCATGCTTCACCAGCCTGATGGCTTTCTATGCCAGTCAGATGTCACCAAATGACCTGCCCCATGCCAGCCCATGCCTACAGGGGTATAGCACCGTATTCGGCCTCCGGTACCCAGTTGGGCTCGCCTCGACGATGTCCAGTTTTCTCTCCCTAATCTGTCTAATGTTGATAACATGATTGGGGGGCTCCCTCATGTTCAGACAGATCTTATCACTGCGTGTCCATGAGCTTGTCAGTGGATTTGTCAAGTGCTAAATCTAGACTGTGGCTCAGAACTGCTACTTTTACACACACCATTGTTTCACATGGGGCTATTTTTGAGATTGTTATATGAATACATGTTGTTTATAGTTAAGTCCTTACAGGATGTCTTGTTTAGATTGAGTCTTGAGACAGGATATATATTTACACCAGAAAAAAATGTGTTGACATATTACTGTGCACTTATCCTTTTAAATCAGACTTTGACATGGTAACGAGCCATGCAAGTGTATTTGAACAAAGCATAAGTCATAGAGCAGGATAGAGTGGTTCAAATGTATTTTGGTCCTACCTCAGCACGCACTCACTTTCAAACAATCTCAATGATTCATTTGCCCGGTGTAAAGTGGCGAGATCTGGTGAAACCTGCCCAAGGGTATCAGCTCCGGCGTTTGATAAAGACCACAGCTTGGTGGTTTGGTGACCACAGCTAGTCATAACGGGCACACTGCTTGAATAGTTTAAGTAAACATGATTTAACCAGCAGAACCTTGGCAAGCAATGGATGAGTCTACAAAGTCACTGCTCTTATATCTGTCAGTGTTGTCCACAGTACAGTTACAGTATGTTGTCATTTATCACAAAACCTTTACCCTACTTTTTGTGAATTTTCCTAGTATCCTCCACAGTATTATCATATAAACCAAGTCTAAGCCATGCCTAAGACTTATGTCTTTTTTTGTCAATATCCTCAGGGTAACCATAAAACAAACAACCATTATCAAATATAACATTAGAGGTTGTATGATGTAACTAATGCGTTGTTTTGCTGAACAGATCCATTCATGTAATGTTGTTTCTTGTCTTCACATTTGTGTCCCCTGCAGATCCAGTTTGCTAATGCAGAAGACAAGCAGGAGTTCAGCAGATACCCGACTAAGGCAGGCCGACGCTCCCTCTCTCGGTCCATCTCCCAGTCTTCAACAGATAGCTACAGCTCAGGTACTACACACACATATACAGTATATTTACTATTCTAACTAGCGTGTAAACATGACCCCTACTAACGTGTAAATACTAGCCCTACTAGCGTGTAAACATTACCCCTACTAGCGTGTAATCATTACCCCTACTAGCGTGTAAACATTACCCCCCTTAACATGTACACATACTTTCATCTCTTGATGTCCTACTATTCTTGAGGGTGTTTGATTCTTACAAGTACCACACACACACACATATTCTCTTTTTTGCCACATCATGAGCATGAACCTTTTCCCACTCTCTCCCTCCCTCAATGCTCAAGCTGCCTCGTACTCCGACAGCTCAGATGACGAGACCTCCCCCAGGGACAGGGAACAGGCCAACACCCAGGGCCGCAGCGACTTCTGCGTTAAGAACATCAAACAGGCTGAGTTTGGACGACGGGAGATTGAGATCGCAGAACAAGGTGTGCAATCACTGTGTTTTTTATGTGTTGTTTTTTCTACTCACACATGCACAGAAAGACTACACTTGTGGTATCTACAGTACCTGGCCAGTGATTTGACTGGACTGCGGGTTGTCTTCTCAAAACCCTGAATGGTGAAAGGTCTTTCAAAGTGAATAATACAGAGGGTTATTTTCTCACAGGACTGAGCCAGGGTGCACTGAAAGTTCTCTGAGTTCCTGCAACACGATTCCTGTTCTCTCCTGAGTCCAGGGAATCCTATCATATGGTGTCCATTTTGCTGCCTCTGCATTGTCTGAGTGAACGATTGATACTGAGGCCCTGATGACTCACATGAGCTCATCACCTGGAGTTGTGTCATCACTGTTGTCCAGGAAACAAGACAAGGGCACACTTTGTCTTTCTCTCTCCCTCCCTCTCTCTCTCTCTCTCTCTCTCTCTCTCTCTCTCTCTCTCTCTCTCTCCCTATCTCTCTCTCTCTCTCCTTTTCTCTCTCCCTTTCTCTCTCTCTCCCTTTCTCTCTCTCTCTCTATCTCTCGCTCGCTCGCTCTCTCGCTCGCTCTCTCGCGCTCACTCTCTCTGGCTCACACACACACTCATGCACACATACGCATTCTCTCCCCATGTCCCCTGTCCCCCTGCTCTACAGAGGATCGCTGGGGGTGTGGTGAGTAAGTGCTCAGTAAGTGGTCTATATATACGTCTACGTATAGCTGCTTCATGGGGATCAACAGCCGCTGCTGACAGCTATGTTCCACCAGCCTCCGGTCATTTACTGCACCATTCATGTAGTTTCCCTGAATCACACCCTATCTTTACATAATATATCCTAAACCCCTAGTATTTATGGGCTTTTCCCTCACATGTTACCTTTACCACACACTAGCTTTGATTGTATGCTGTCTTTTTCAGTTTACTTTTCTGTTTCGATTATTTTCTCTTATGTAATTACACTCCACCTCTCTCATCCCTCCCTCCTGCCTATCCACAGACATGTCTGCCCTGATCTCCCTGAGGAAGCGAGCCCAAGGAGAGAAGCCTCTGGCTGGGGCCAAGGTTGTGGGCTGTACCCACATCACTGCTCAGACAGCGGTAGGTCCTTTTTCTTCCATATATGTTAGCACTCAATACACCCTTTTGCATTGTGACAGTTTTATACAAATTTATATATATTTTTTCCACATCTTGTGAATGTGACAATGTGTGTGCGTGTGTGTCTTCTATGTGTGTGCATGTGTGTTCTTTTTGCAATCAGGTTCTGATTGAGACTCTGGTAGCCCTGGGTGCACAGTGTCGCTGGACTGCCTGCAACATCTACTCCACTCAGAATGAGGTGGCAGCTGCCCTAGCAGAGACTGGTGAGACCCCCCCCCCACACCCTCTCTTCCTCTTTCTTTCTGACTTTCTCTCTGTCTATGTAACTCTATCTCTCTGTCCCTCCTCCATCTCATTTCTTTCCCTACCTCCTCAGGGGTACCTGTGTTTGCGTGGAAGGGCGAGTCGGAGGATGACTTCTGGTGGTGCATCGACCGCTGCGTCAGCAACGATGGCTGGCAGGCCAACATGGTATCAGCATCAGTGGTCCCCATCACAATACAGTGATTTTCTGAATGGATATCTACGTTTGCGTGACGACGGCATGCCATCAAATTCTAACTCCTGTTGCTCTGTTGTTGTGTTTATGGTGTTGTGGGTGTGTAGATTCTGGATGACGGGGGGGACCTGACCCACTGGGTTTATAAGAAGCACCCCAGCGTGTTCAAAAAGGCCCGGGGCATTGTGGAGGAGAGCGTCACTGGAGTCCACAGGTTAAATGCAGACACTGAAACTAATTGAAATGATAAATACTATCATCATTTGATATTCACTAGATATTCATCATGTTAATGTTTATTGATGTAACATACTGTATATTTTGTCATATGTTGGCCAAACGTGTTTTTGTATTCTTTTATAAAATGGCAGAATATATGATTGTTTTATTGGTTATTCTGATCCTTGCACATGGTGTGTACCCAGGTTGTACCAGTTGTCCAAGGCTGGCAAACTGTGTGTCCCTGCCATGAATGTGAACGACTCTGTCACCAAGCAGAAGTTTGACAACCTCTACTGCTGCCGAGAGTCCATTCTGGATGGGTAAATATACGAAAATCATGACTTTCACATACATCTATGTATATAAATTGTTTTAAAATATTTGAATAACCGTTCTACTGCTCTGATGTGACAATAATCCCATCCATAACTTTCCCTGCTGCGTTGTAGTTTGAAGAGGACCACCGACGTGATGTTTGGAGGAAAACAAGTGGTGGTGTGTGGTTATGGAGAGGTGAGTCTGGCAGACACCTTGGGCTACATGTCCAGTGGGGTGGTCTCTGTTTGGTCTCACACCAGGATGTGTCTCTCTAGGTGGGGAAGGGCTGCTGCACTGCGCTAAAAGCCTTGGGAGCCATTGTGTGCATCACAGAGATCGACCCCATCTGTGCCCTGCAGGGCTGGTGAGGGTCTAGAACACGATGCTGCTATTCCGATAAAAAACACCAATAGGCCGCCAATATCTAGTTTACTGTGTCCCAATACATGTGAATATTTGTTTGTGTGAGTGTTATTTACTGAATAAGCCCTGCCGTTTGTGTCCACACAGCATGGATGGATTCAGAGTGGTCAAGCTGAATGAAGTCATTCGTCAGATGGACGTAGTAATAACTTGCACAGGTCAATAGAAAATCTGTTCATCTATGTTAACTTTACTTGCTAATAACTAAACATATTTGCCTTTGAAAACATGTAATATTCCAGTTGTATGTGAGTATACAGGAGTAGAAAAGTGGGATGTGTTTCTCTGTCCACAGGTAATAAGAATGTGGTGACCAGAGAGCAGCTGGATCGTATGAAGAACGGATGCATTGTGTGCAACATGGGACATTCCAATACTGAGATTGATGTGGTGAGTTTTACAGTTATACTGTCCCAAATGAAGGCTGTGTGCGTGTCTGTGTATGTGTGTTTGTGCGGACATGTGTGTGTGTGTACAAATGTGTATTGTGCTGTTGCACCAACTCATGCAGCCCCTGTGTCTCCAGGCCAGTCTGCGAAGCCCCGAGCTCACCTGGGAGAGGGTGCGTTCTCAGGTGGACCACGTCATCTGGCCCGACGGCAAGCGGGTCGTCCTCCTGGCTGAGGTAACCAACCGCCCCCGCCTCACCTGGCTTGAACCACACATTTCCCACACTTTGGCGTCTTTCTAGTAACGCAAGACGTTGTTTCTCTCCCCACTGTAGCCCGCTCTTCAGTCTCTCCCACCAGCAGGACGTGTGTGTTGTTTCTCGGTGTACCGCAGTGATCCCTATCCTGCACTGTTGTTTCTTGTTTCTTTGTGTTTTGATTTCAGAGTTTGTTGTCTCGGCTTTCCCAGTACAGTACTTCACACAGCGGCGCGTATGCTTTGACTCATGTGTCCTCTGTGTGGGTTCTCAGGGTCGGCTGTTGAACCTGAGCTGCTCCACGGTGCCCACGTTTGTCCTGTCTATCACCGCCACCACTCAGGTAAACTATGCTTGTTGAGGTGGAAATTCGTGGAAATGAGAAAGCAAGAAAAGAGGAAATGTAATATTATTATTATGGGATACTTCTGGGTCAAAGTCTATTCCTATTATTCCTGTTTCTGACTCTAGAGGTTTGTTAAAAAATAGGCTTTAGGTAGGTTTGTGATAGTTGTGGTTTATCTCTGCGAGACTTCTCTGGATGACTGAACACTGGTATGTGTGTGTCCAGGCTCTGGCCCTAATCGAGCTCTTCAACGCTCCAGAGGGCCGCTATAAACAAGATGTCTATCTGTTGCCTAAGAAGATGGGTAAGAGTCTGCTTTCAGATGAAAACTTTCTACATGTGTTATTTAATGGGAGACCGAGATGGTGAAAGTACACTCATCCTTAACTCAAATAGACCTTTCAACCTTTTCGAAAAGAAAAAAATCTGAAACTTTTTTTAGATTGTATTTTTCTAACCATTCAAAACTTTTCTGTTCAGAATTTTTTTCCGAGAGATCATACCACCAAATACAGATTCAATCTAAAGTAACAAGCCAGTTACCAGTCCCTCACTGTGGCTTAATATCGCCACCTAGTGCTATAAATATACAGCAGATTTTTTCAAATTTAGATTTTCAGTTCGAGTTTAAATTTAGATCTTTTTTTTATTCGAATTCCATTGTAGCTCACAAGCTTCATTTCTTCCAGATGAGTATGTGGCCAGCTTGCATCTGCCCAACTTTGATGCCCACCTGACAGAGCTGTCTGACGAGCAGGCTAAGTATATGGGCCTGAACAAGAACGGCCCTTTCAAACCAAACTACTACAGGTAGAGTGTTCCATAATAGCCCTTTGTACACAATATATTAGTCATGTCATATTTATTCTTTTTAATTAATTGGTTTGGACAGCTTATGTTTCTTAATACACTGATGTATTAATCAGACTCCATCCTCTGTGTTAGCAGGTATTAATGGGAGTGCCCGATGTTGTGCCTGGTGCCCTCAACACAAAGGCTAAACGATTGCTAAAAGATATTATTTAATTTTGTAAATTGTTATAAAAGGGAATAATTATTTTACTGAATTATTTTACTCCTGAATGTAATAACTTTATAATTATTCCTTCAGGCATTGACATATATCCTCACAAAAAAATTATATGTACTGTCTATGTTAGAAACAATTATTTTTACATTAAGAAACTATTGTGTTGACCAAATAATCACTACAGTGTCTGTCTGAAAATGCCTGCTTGCATGTTCACATCTCTAAATTTACTTATTCAGTTATGTATGCTCAATCTGTAGTATGTTGCTATAGTCAGTTCATACTTGGTGCCAAAAAAATACAAAATAACGTTGGTACCATTTAAAAAACATGCCTGTTTGTGTTCTGTGTTGCTGTCAGACGACTGACCTTTTAAAATGGAGTACATTCCATGAGCTAGAGCCAGGAGTGACCAGGCATCACGCACTATTTTGTGTCTGATATTGTAGTCCAAGTGTTCTAAAATCACCTACTGCATTGATGATTCCCATGGGCTTGTATCTGCGTAATTGCCTTTTAAAGTTATGGTATGAATGTGCCTTCTGAGCTGCTTACTTTAGCCTATCAGTGAAACCCACTATATTGGTTAGGTTGGTATTTGTTAGGAATTATTCGATTATTACACTGGGTATGTGCAGTAGCCTACATCATCAAACGATGTACAGGTTTTCTTTCATATAGTCTATTTTGTTCCAAGATGATTTTGACATCGTGTGATTACAAATAATATATGTCTCTGTAAATGAATATCAGCAATAAATGCTATACATATATATGTAACATATGTAACAAAAATAAATAAACCTATGTCCAAATATCCCGTTTTCGAAAATCTTCTTGTGTGTAAGAGTAAACAGCGTTGTTGATTAGTCACAGGCTTTCTTTGCAGAAGGTTCTCGTACGTTCCTAAACATGTTGCACTATTATTGTCTTTCCAGAATGTTCCCTCAGTCCACCCAGTGATTACATGACGGCGGAGTCAGCTTCGAGGCGCTTCCAGTTCTAGAATATTCAGTCGCTTTCGCGAAGTTTCCAGGCAGCCTCAGTTACTAAAATGAAGGCCAACGAGAGCGTGACGTACAGGGAGCGTTCTAGAAACTAGCTTTCACTATATAAGCAACAACTACAGACGGTCGAGGCATTACTTTTTGAAAGACTCAAGGCGCCACTGGAGCGACACCTAAACACACGGGAAACTTATCAGCAAGGCTCTTTGAGCTCCCTCCGACGAGAACAAAATTGTGAGTACAAATAATCTTCATGTAACGGTTTTTAGAGAGAACGGAACTGATGAAATGTGACGTTTTTATTTAAGAATAATTCCACAATAAGCTTTTATTTGCTTAGAATTGTTTATTTTATTGCTATTCACTCATTTATTATAGCCATGTAAATATTGGTATGCTTTCTTTTCTTTTACCAATAACTCTACAGAAACAATCCAAGATGTCTTCAGCAAAAGGAGTATCTATTGGCATTGATCTCGGTACAACCTACTCCTGTGTGGGAGTGTTTCAGCATGGGAAGGTTGAGATTATTGCCAATGACCAGGGCAACAGAACCACCCCTAGCTATGTGGCTTTCACTGACAATGAAAGGCTAATTGGAGATGCCGCGAAAAACCAAGTGGCCATGAATCCCACCAACACCGTCTTCGACGCCAAACGGCTCATTGGCCGAAAGTTTGACGATCCCATTGTACAGTCTGACATGAAGCTTTGGCCCTTCAATGTCATCAGCGACGGTGGGAAGCCCAAGGTCCAGGTGGAGTACAAAGGGGAGACAAAGGCCTTCTACCCTGAGGAAATCTCATCCATGGTTCTAGTGAAGATGAAGGAGATAGCAGAGGCCTACCTTGGTCAGAAGGTGTCCAATGCAGTCATCACAGTTCCAGCTTACTTTAATGACTCGCAGAGGCAGGCCACCAAGGATGCTGGAGTCATCTCTGGCCTGAACGTCTTGAGGATTATCAATGAGCCCACAGCAGCTGCTATCGCATACGGCCTGGACAAGGTCAAAAGAGGGGAGCGCAATGTATTGATCTTTGATCTGGGTGGGGGTACCTTTGACGTGTCCATTCTGACCATTGAGGACGGCATCTTTGAGGTGAAGGCCACAGCTGGGGACACTCACCTGGGCGGGGAGGACTTTGACAACCGCATGGTCAACCACTTTATGGAGGAGTTCAAGAGGAAACACAAGAAGGACATCAGCCAGAACAAGAGGGCGGTGCGAAGGCTGCGCACGGCCTGTGAGAGGGCCAAGAGAACCCTGTCCTCCAGCACCCAGGCCAGCATCGAAATCGATTCTCTGTTTGAAGGCATCGACTTCTACACCTCCATCACCAGGGCGCGCTTTGAGGAGATGAATGCAGAGCTCTTCAGGGGAACCCTAGAACCAGTTGAGAAATCCCTGAGGGACGCCAAGATGGACAAGACTCAAATTCACGACATCGTCCTGGTCGGTGGCTCCACTCGAATCCCCAAGATCCAGAAGCTCCTGCAGGACTTCTTTAACGACAGGGAGCTCAACAAGAGCATCAACCCAGATGAGGCAGTGGCGTACGGGGCTGCCGTGCAGGCTGCCATCCTCATGGGAGACACCTCAGAGAACGTCCAGGACTTGCTTCTGCTGGACGTGGCACCTCTGTCCCTGGGGATTGAGACAGCAGGAGGAGTTATGACAGCCCTCATCAAACGTAACACCACCATCCCCACCAAGCAGACCCAGACCTTCTCCACCTACTCCGACAACCAGCCTGGAGTGCTTATTCAGGTGTATGAGGGGGAGAGGGCAATGACCAAGGATAACAACCTGCTTGGCAAGTTTGATCTCACAGGAATTCCTCCTGCCCCAAGAGGGGTACCTCAGGTGGAGGTAACCTTTGACATTGATGCCAATGGCATTCTGAATGTGTCCGCTGTTGACAAAAGCACTGGCAAAGAAAACAAGATCACCATCACCAACGACAAGGGACGTCTGAGCAAGGAGGAGATTGAGAGGATGGTGCAGGACGCTGAAAAGTACAAAGATGAGGATGATAGTCAGAGGGAGAAGATAGCTGCCAAGAACTCGTTGGAGTCCTACGCGTTCAACATGAAAAGCAGTGTGGAGGATGATAATATGAAAGGGAAGATAAGTGAAGATGATATAAAGAAGGTTGTTGAGAAGTGCAACCAGGCAATCTCCTGGTTGGAGAACAACCAGCTGGCAGAGAAAGAAGAGTATGAACACCAGCAAAAGGAGCTAGAGAAAGTGTGTAACCCAATAGTGTCCAAGCTGTACCAGGGAGGGGCCCCAATGGGAGGGGCCCCAATGGGAAGCTGTGGTAGTGAGGCACGGTCCGGTTCGTCTCAGGGTCCTACTATTGAGGAGGTGGACTAAACACTGTATGGCCTCCTTCAGAGCATGTACTTTGGCATCTTTGCTGTAACCGAACATGTTTTTACTGCAAGTGTACCTTAATGTTATTCAAAGCTTCCAAAAACAATGTGATATTTGAAACACACTCATTTTGTATAGGAAGACAGCACCTTGAGTTATATTCAGGTGGTGTTTTCTTGCTTAGCGAATAGGGATTTTTGACTTAACATTTGTAACCCTGTTTGATAATTTACAGATGTATTATTTTAGCTCGTCCATCGCTTACTGTATATACTGTACATTATTGTCTTGTTCATATCTTGATTCATCATAATAAAACTTTTCCAAGATTTCAAAATAATCTGCTTCTGGGACTGACTATCTTATACAGTAGGTTGGCTACCTCATACCAATACTTGGGTGTGCTTTGGTCAGCAAGGCACACACTATGTTATCTCACATTTATATTTATTTGTATTATTAGCTGTTTTCCCACCCCCAAAACTCCGTAAATGTTTGCACTACATAGACATCAGTGTCAAAATCTATAACAAACACCATGTTCTAACATAAAGATGCTCATAAGTGTACCTGGTAACAGAGCACTCTAGGCCGAAGGTCAATTATCGATTTTGTAATCATCAGAATCAGAAAGGGGTTTAATCGCCATGAAAGTTTGCACAGTCAAGGAATTTACTTTGGCTGGAAAGTGCATACATTCAGCAAACAGGGAACATTAATTTTGAATAGGTGTGTAAAAGTCTAACTATACTAGTGGTACAAGATCTAACTGATACTAAGGGGCTGTAAGAATTTATAATAAATAAAATACAAAAAATTAAGTAGCTATGATATACAATATAAAAATACTAAAATACAAATAGGGTAAACGAGTTCAAATATGACAAGGGTGCAAATTAGTCTATGGTGCAAATATGGCAATGGTTTACAGTCTGTGTGAGCCCTTGGCCTTGTTGAAGATACGAGTGGCAGATGGAAAGAAACTGTTCTTGTGGCGCGAGGTTTTGGTCCTGATGGACCGCAGCCTTCTGCTGGAGGGGAGTAATTGATGAAGAAAGTGTTTTGTCCGTCTCTTCATAAATGGAGTGACTAAGTTCAGTTGAGTTGTGGATTTCAATAAGTATTATCATTCTGCAGATTGGGAAAGAAAATCAGACGTCTGACAATAAATGACAACACAACATCAGGCTTAGGTCTCATTCATGTCTCTCATCTGAAGGCCGGAGGGACATCTTTTATAGGGCAAAAGAATGTAAACATACATAGTGACAGTCAGGCAGTTATGACGTTACAACAGTCTCAGGAAAAAGATTCACAGCTCCCAAACGATGACAGCTCTCAGACTATAGAGATCATAGTTGGAGCTCTCCTTGTAATAATGTAAGCACACAGGATATCCCAATTTCTTCCACAGTTGGAACAGCCAGCCAGATTATTCTAATCATGTCTGGCCTATTCCCACACCCTTTTCCTTTACCCTTTCAATTAAGGTTTAAACATGTAAATGTAAACAAAATGATAGAAAATTGCTGATCTCTGAAATTACATGAAATCCTAAATAAAAGTAAAGGGTGTGGAAGTAGGCCAGACATTATTAGAATAATCTGGTGTCAATTTGAGATTTTTTAACACACATTTGAAAAGGTTTTTAAATTTAGCGAGGATTTCAAGCTATTTCAGAGATAGCGATTTAATAAATATATTTATTTTAAACGTAATTGAAAAGGTAAAGGTTGTGGAAGCAGTTCAGACATTATTAGAATAATCTGGTGACACTTTGATGTTTTATAGCCACAGAAATATAATGAAACACGTACATTTTCTAAATTGTACGGTTAGTTTTCACCCGGACCCTAACGCGACGCTGCAAAGTAGCGTCTTCCGAATGTGAGACGAATAATATGAAACTAACTTCACCTCGGTCTAGTTTAGTATGTAATGCACCAAGATTACACTACGTAACATCATAGGCCTGCACAACGTTATGTTTGAGACGTGATAGCAGTAATCATGTCAGAAATTGCCTTTATCTATTGGACAATATAACTGATATGACAATATATATGACAACATTAACAACATTAAATAACATTAATAAAGCTAGGCTACATCAACTGTCCCGTTTTCGCATATCTTCTTGTGTGTAAGAGTAAACAGCGTTGTTTGTTGGTCACAGGCTTTTTCTTTGCAGACGTTCGCGTACGTTCCTGAACATGTCGCACTATTATTGTCTTTCCAGCATGTTCCCTCAGTTCTCCCAATGTTTACATGACGGTGGAGTCAGCTTCGAGACGCTTCCAGTTCTAGATTATTCAGTCGCTTTCGCAAAGTTTCCAGGCAGCCTCAGTTACTAAAATGAACAGTTACGTCAACAAGAGCGTGACGTAAAAGGAGCGTTCTAGAAACTAGCTTTCACTTTATAAGCACGTTCAGACGGTGGAGGCATTACTTTTTGAAAGACTCAAGGCGCCATAGGAGCGACACCTAAACACACGGGAAACTTATCAGCAAGGCTCTTTGAGCTCCCTCCGACGAGAACAAAATTGTGAGTACAAATAATCTTCATGTAACGGTTTTTAGAGAGAACGGAACTGATGAAATGTGACGTTTTTATTTAAGAATAATTCCACAATAAGCTTTTATTTGCTTAGAATTGTTTATTTTATTGCAATTCACTCATTTATTATAGCCATGTAAATATTGGTATGCTTTCTTTTCTTTTACCAATAACTCTACAGAAACAATCCAAGATGTCTTCAGCAAAAGGAGTATCTATTGGCATTGATCTCGGTACAACCTACTCCTGTGTGGGAGTGTTTCAGCATGGGAAGGTTGAGATTATTGCCAATGACCAGGGCAACAGAACCACCCCTAGCTATGTGGCTTTCACTGACAATGAAAGGCTAATTGGAGATGCCGCGAAAAACCAAGTGGCCATGAATCCCACCAACACCGTCTTCGACGCCAAACGGCTCATTGGCCGAAAGTTTGACGATCCCATTGTACAGTCTGACATGAAGCTTTGGCCCTTCAATGTCATCAGCGACGGTGGGAAGCCCAAGGTCCAGGTGGAGTACAAAGGGGAGACAAAGGCCTTCTACCCTGAGGAAATCTCATCCATGGTTCTAGTGAAGATGAAGGAGATAGCAGAGGCCTACCTTGGTCAGAAGGTGTCCAATGCAGTCATCACAGTTCCAGCTTACTTTAATGACTCGCAGAGGCAGGCCACCAAGGATGCTGGAGTCATCTCTGGCCTGAACGTCCTGAGGATTATCAATGAGCCCACAGCAGCTGCTATCGCATACGGCCTGGACAAGGTCAAAAGAGGGGAGCGCAATGTATTGATCTTTGATCTGGGTGGGGGTACCTTTGACGTGTCCATTCTGACCATTGAGGACGGCATCTTTGAGGTGAAGGCCACAGCTGGGGACACTCACCTGGGCGGGGAGGACTTTGACAACCGCATGGTCAACCACTTTATGGAGGAGTTCAAGAGGAAACACAAGAAGGACATCAGCCAGAACAAGAGGGCGGTGCGAAGGCTGCGCACGGCCTGTGAGAGGGCCAAGAGAACCCTGTCCTCCAGCACCCAGGCCAGCATCGAAATCGATTCTCTGTTTGAAGGCATCGACTTCTACACCTCCATCACCAGGGCGCGCTTTGAGGAGATGAATGCAGAGCTCTTCAGGGGAACCCTAGAACCAGTTGAGAAATCCCTGAGGGACGCCAAGATGGACAAGACTCAAATTCACGACATCGTCCTGGTCGGTGGCTCCACTCGAATCCCCAAGATCCAGAAGCTCCTGCAGGACTTCTTTAACGACAGGGAGCTCAACAAGAGCATCAACCCAGATGAGGCAGTGGCGTACGGGGCTGCCGTGCAGGCTGCCATCCTCATGGGAGACACCTCAGAGAACGTCCAGGACTTGCTTCTGCTGGACGTGGCACCTCTGTCCCTGGGGATTGAGACAGCAGGAGGAGTTATGACAGCCCTCATCAAACGTAACACCACCATCCCCACCAAGCAGACCCAGACCTTCTCCACCTACTCCGACAACCAGCCTGGAGTGCTTATTCAGGTGTATGAGGGGGAGAGGGCAATGACCAAGGATAACAACCTGCTTGGCAAGTTTGATCTCACAGGAATTCCTCCTGCCCCAAGAGGGGTACCTCAGGTGGAGGTAACCTTTGACATTGATGCCAATGGCATTCTGAATGTGTCCGCTGTTGACAAAAGCACTGGCAAAGAAAACAAGATCACCATCACCAACGACAAGGGACGTCTGAGCAAGGAGGAGATTGAGAGGATGGTGCAGGACGCTGAAAAGTACAAAGATGAGGATGATAGTCAGAGGGAGAAGATAGCTGCCAAGAACTCGTTGGAGTCCTACGCGTTCAACATGAAAAGCAGTGTGGAGGATGATAATATGAAAGGGAAGATAAGTGAAGATGATATAAAGAAGGTTGTTGAGAAGTGCAACCAGGCAATCTCCTGGTTGGAGAACAACCAGCTGGCAGAGAAAGAAGAGTATGAACACCAGCAAAAGGAGCTAGAGAAAGTGTGTAACCCAATAGTGTCCAAGCTGTACCAGGGAGGGGCCCCAATGGGAGGGGCCCCAATGGGAAGCTGTGGTAGTGAGGCACGGTCCGGTTCGTCTCAGGGTCCTACTATTGAGGAGGTGGACTAAACACTGTATGGCCTCCTTCAGAGCATGTACTTTGGCATCTTTGCTGTAACCGAACATGTTTTTACTGCAAGTGTACCTTAATGTTATTCAAAGCTTCCAAAAACAATGTGATATTTGAAACACACTCATTTTGTATAGGAAGACAGCACCTTGAGTTATATTCAGGTGGTGTTTTCTTGCTTAGCGAATAGGGATTTTTGACTTAACATTTGTAACCCTGTTTGATAATTTACAGATGTATTATTTTAGCTCGTCCATCGCTTACTGTATATACTGTACATTATTGTCTTGTTCATATCTTGATTCATCATAATAAAACTTTTCCAAGATTTCAAAATAATCTGCTTCTGGGACTGACTATCTTATACAGTAGGTTGGCTACCTCATACCAATACTTGGGTGTGCTTTGGTCAGCAAGGCACACACTATGTTATCTCACATTTATATTTATTTGTATTATTAGCTGTTTTCCCACCCCCAAAACTCCGTAAATGTTTGCACTACATAGACATCAGTGTCAAAATCTATAACAAACACCATGTTCTAACATAAAGATGCTCATAAGTGTACCTGGTAACAGAGCACTCTAGGCCGAAGGTCAATTATCGATTTTGTAATCATCAGAATCAGAAAGGGGTTTAATCGCCATGAAAGTTTGCACAGTCAAGGAATTTACTTTGGCTGGAAAGTGCATACATTCAGCAAACAGGGAACATTAATTTTGAATAGGTGTGTAAAAGTCTAACTATACTAGTGGTACAAGATCTAACTGATACTAAGGGGCTGTAAGAATTTATAATAAATAAAATACAAAAAATTAAGTAGCTATGATATACAATATAAAAATACTAAAATACAAATAGGGTAAACGAGTTCAAATATGACAAGGGTGCAAATTAGTCTATGGTGCAAATATGGCAATGGTTTACAGTCTGTGTGAGCCCTTGGCCTTGTTGAAGATACGAGTGGCAGATGGAAAGAAACTGTTCTTGTGGCGCGAGGTTTTGGTCCTGATGGACCGCAGCCTTCTGCTGGAGGGGAGTAATTGATGAAGAAAGTGTTTTGTCCGTCTCTTCATAAATGGAGTGACTAAGTTCAGTTGAGTTGTGGATTTCAATAAGTATTATCATTCTGCAGATTGGGAAAGAAAATCAGACGTCTGACAATAAATGACAACACAACATCAGGCTTAGGTCTCATTCATGTCTCTCATCTGAAGGCCGGAGGGACATCTTTTATAGGGCAAAAGAATGTAAACATACATAGTGACAGTCAGGCAGTTATGACGTTACAACAGTCTCAGGAAAAAGATTCACAGCTCCCAAACGATGACAGCTCTCAGACTATAGAGATCATAGTTGGAGCTCTCCTTGTAATAATGTAAGCACACAGGATATCCCAATTTCTTCCACAGTTGGAACAGCCAGCCAGATTATTCTAATCATGTCTGGCCTATTCCCACACCCTTTTCCTTTACCCTTTCAATTAAGGTTTAAACATGTAAATGTAAACAAAATGATAGAAAATTGCTGATCTCTGAAATTACATGAAATCCTAAATAAAAGTAAAGGGTGTGGAAGTAGGCCAGACATTATTAGAATAATCTGGTGTCAATTTGAGATTTTTTAACACACATTTGAAAAGGTTTTTAAATTTAGCGAGGATTTCAAGCTATTTCAGAGATAGCGATTTAATAAATATATTTATTTTAAACGTAATTGAAAAGGTAAAGGTTGTGGAAGCAGTTCAGACATTATTAGAATAATCTGGTGACACTTTGATGTTTTATAGCCACAGAAATATAATGAAACACGTACATTTTCTAAATTGTACGGTTAGTTTTCACCCGGACCCTAACGCGACGCTGCAAAGTAGCGTCTTCCGAATGTGAGACGAATAATATGAAACTAACTTCACCTCGGTCTAGTTTAGTATGTAATGCACCAAGATTACACTACGTAACATCATAGGCCTGCACAACGTTATGTTTGAGACGTGATAGCAGTAATCATGTCAGAAATTGCCTTTATCTATTGGACAATATAACTGATATGACAATATATATGACAACATTAACAACATTAAATAACATTAATAAAGCTAGGCTACATCAACTGTCCCGTTTTCGCATATCTTCTTGTGTGTAAGAGTAAACAGCGTTGTTTGTTGGTCACAGGCTTTTTCTTTGCAGACGTTCGCGTACGTTCCTGAACATGTCGCACTATTATTGTCTTTCCAGCATGTTCCCTCAGTTCTCCAGCATGTTCCCTCAGTTCTCCCAATGTTTACATGACGGTGGAGTCAGCTTCGAGACGCTTCCAGTTCTAGATTATTCAGTCGCTTTCGCGAAGTTTCCAGGCAGCCTCAGTTACTAAAATGAACAGTTACGTCAACAAGAGCGTGACGTAAAAGGAGCGTTCTAGAAACTAGCTTTCACTTTATAAGCACGTTCAGACGGTGGAGGCATTACTTTTTGAAAGACTCAAGGCGCCATAGGAGCGACACCTAAACACACGGGAAACTTATCAGCAAGGCTCTTTGAGCTCCCTCCGACGAGAACAAAATTGTGAGTACAAATAATCTTCATGTAACGGTTTTTAGAGAGAACGGAACTGATGAAATGTGACGTTTTTATTTAAGAATAATTCCACAATAAGCTTTTATTTGCTTAGAATTGTTTATTTTATTGCTATTCACTCATTTATTATAGCCATGTAAATATTGGTATGCTTTCTTTTCTTTTACCAATAACTCTACAGAAACAATCCAAGATGTCTTCAGCAAAAGGAGTATCTATTGGCATTGATCTCGGTACAACCTACTCCTGTGTGGGAGTGTTTCAGCATGGGAAGGTTGAGATTATTGCCAATGACCAGGGCAACAGAACCACCCCGAGCTATGTGGCTTTCACTGACAATGAAAGGCTAATTGGAGATGCCGCGAAAAACCAAGTGGCCATGAATCCCACCAACACCGTCTTCGACGCCAAACGGCTCATTGGCCGAAAGTTTGACGATCCCATTGTACAGTCTGACATGAAGCTTTGGCCCTTCAATGTCATCAGCGACGGTGGGAAGCCCAAGGTCCAGGTGGAGTACAAAGGGGAGACAAAGGCCTTCTACCCTGAGGAAATCTCATCCATGGTTCTAGTAAAGATGAAGGAGATAGCAGAGGCCTACCTTGGTCAGAAGGTGTCCAATGCAGTCATCACAGTTCCAGCTTACTTTAATGACTCGCAGAGGCAGGCCACCAAGGATGCTGGAGTCATCTCTGGCCTGAACGTCCTGAGGATTATCAATGAGCCCACAGCAGCTGCTATCGCATACGGCCTGGACAAGGTCAAAAGAGGGGAGCGCAATGTATTGATCTTTGATCTGGGTGGGGGTACCTTTGACGTGTCCATTCTGACCATTGAGGACGGCATCTTTGAGGTGAAGGCCACAGCTGGGGACACTCACCTGGGCGGGGAGGACTTTGACAACCGCATGGTCAACCACTTTATGGAGGAGTTCAAGAGGAAACACAAGAAGGACATCAGCCAGAACAAGAGGGCGGTGCGAAGGCTGCGCACGGCCTGTGAGAGGGCCAAGAGAACCCTGTCCTCCAGCACCCAGGCCAGCATCGAAATCGATTCTCTGTTTGAAGGCATCGACTTCTACACCTCCATCACCAGGGCGCGCTTTGAGGAGATGAATGCAGAGCTCTTCAGGGGAACCCTAGAACCAGTTGAGAAATCCCTGAGGGACGCCAAGATGGACAAGACTCAGATTCACGACATCGTCCTGGTCGGTGGCTCCACTCGAATCCCCAAGATCCAGAAGCTCCTGCAGGACTTCTTTAACGACAGGGAGCTCAACAAGAGCATCAACCCAGATGAGGCAGTGGCGTACGGGGCTGCCGTGCAGGCTGCCATCCTCATGGGCGACACCTCAGAGAACGTCCAGGACTTGCTTCTGCTGGACGTGGCACCTCTGTCCCTGGGGATTGAGACAGCAGGAGGAGTTATGACAGCCCTCATCAAACGTAACACCACCATCCCCACCAAGCAGACCCAGACCTTCTCCACCTACTCCGACAACCAGCCTGGAGTGCTTATTCAGGTGTATGAGGGGGAGAGGGCAATGACCAAGGATAACAACCTGCTTGGCAAGTTTGATCTCACAGGAATTCCTCCTGCCCCAAGAGGGGTACCTCAGGTGGAGGTAACCTTTGACATTGATGCCAATGGCATTCTGAATGTGTCCGCTGTTGACAAAAGCACTGGCAAAGAAAACAAGATCACCATCACCAACGACAAGGGACGTCTGAGCAAGGAGGAGATTGAGAGGATGGTGCAGGACGCTGAAAAGTACAAAGATGAGGATGATAGTCAGAGGGAGAAGATAGCTGCCAAGAACTCGTTGGAGTCCTACGCGTTCAACATGAAAAGCAGTGTGGAGGATGATAATATGAAAGGGAAGATAAGTGAAGATGATATAAAGAAGGTTGTTGAGAAGTGCAACCAGGCAATCTCCTGGTTGGAGAACAACCAGCTGGCAGAGAAAGAAGAGTATGAACACCAGCAAAAGGAGCTAGAGAAAGTGTGTAACCCAATAGTGTCCAAGCTGTACCAGGGAGGGGCCCCAATGGGAGGGGCCCCAATGGGAAGCTGTGGTAGTGAGGCACGGTCCGGTTCGTCTCAGGGTCCTACTATTGAGGAGGTGGACTAAACACTGTATGGCCTCCTTCAGAGCATGTACTTTGGCATCTTTGCTGTAACCGAACATGTTTTTACTGCAAGTGTACCTTAATGTTATTCAAAGCTTCCAAAAACAATGTGATATTTGAAACACACTCATTTTGTATAGGAAGACAGCACCTTGAGTTATATTCAGGTGGTGTTTTCTTGCTTAGCGAATAGGGATTTTTGACTTAACATTTGTAACCCTGTTTGATAATTTACAGATGTATTATTTTAGCTCGTCCATCGCTTACTGTATATACTGTACATTATTGTCTTGTTCATATCTTGATTCATCATAATAAAACTTTTCCAAGATTTCAAAATAATCTGCTTCTGGGACTGACTATCTTATACAGTAGGTTGGCTACCTCATACCAATACTTGGGTGTGCTTTGGTCAGCAAGGCACACACTATGTTATCTCACATTTATATTTATTTGTATTATTAGCTGTTTTCCCACCCCCAAAACTCCGTAAATGTTTGCACTACATAGACATCAGTGTCAAAATCTATAACAAACACCATGTTCTAACATAAAGATGCTCATAAGTGTACCTGGTAACAGAGCACTCTAGGCCGAAGGTCAATTATCGATTTTGTAATCATCAGAATCAGAAAGGGGTTTAATCGCCATGAAAGTTTGCACAGTCAAGGAATTTACTTTGGCTGGAAAGTGCATACATTCAGCAAACAGGGAACATTAATTTTGAATAGGTGTGTAAAAGTCTAACTATACTAGTGGTACAAGATCTAACTGATACTAAGGGGCTGTAAGAATTTATAATAAATAAAATACAAAAAATTAAGTAGCTATGATATACAATATAAAAATACTAAAATACAAATAGGGTAAACGAGTTCAAATATGACAAGGGTGCAAATTAGTCTATGGTGCAAATATGGCAATGGTTTACAGTCTGTGTGAGCCCTTGGCCTTGTTGAAGATACGAGTGGCAGATGGAAAGAAACTGTTCTTGTGGCGCGAGGTTTTGGTCCTGATGGACCGCAGCCTTCTGCTGGAGGGGAGTAATTGATGAAGAAAGTGTTTTGTCCGTCTCTTCATAAATGGAGTGACTAAGTTCAGTTGAGTTGTGGATTTCAATAAGTATTATCATTCTGCAGATTGGGAAAGAAAATCAGACGTCTGACAATAAATGACAACACAACATCAGGCTTAGGTCTCATTCATGTCTCTCATCTGAAGGCCGGAGGGACATCTTTTATAGGGCAAAAGAATGTAAACATACATAGTGACAGTCAGGCAGTTATGACGTTACAACAGTCTCAGGAAAAAGATTCACAGCTCCCAAACGATGACAGCTCTCAGACTATAGAGATCATAGTTGGAGCTCTCCTTGTAATAATGTAAGCACACAGGATATCCCAATTTCTTCCACAGTTGGAACAGCCAGCCAGATTATTCTAATCATGTCTGGCCTATTCCCACACCCTTTTCCTTTACCCTTTCAATTAAGGTTTAAACATGTAAATGTAAACAAAATGATAGAAAATTGCTGATCTCTGAAATTACATGAAATCCTAAATAAAAGTAAAGGGTGTGGAAGTAGGCCAGACATTATTAGAATAATCTGGTGTCAATTTGAGATTTTTTAACACACATTTGAAAAGGTTTTTAAATTTAGCGAGGATTTCAAGCTATTTCAGAGATAGCGATTTAATAAATATATTTATTTTAAACGTAATTGAAAAGGTAAAGGTTGTGGAAGCAGTTCAGACATTATTAGAATAATCTGGTGACACTTTGATGTTTTATAGCCACAGAAATATAATGAAACACGTACATTTTCTAAATTGTACGGTTAGTTTTCACCCGGACCCTAACGCGACGCTGCAAAGTAGCGTCTTCCGAATGTGAGACGAATAATATGAAACTAACTTCACCTCGGTCTAGTTTAGTATGTAATGCACCAAGATTACACTACGTAACATCATAGGCCTGCACAACGTTATGTTTGAGACGTGATAGCAGTAATCATGTCAGAAATTGCCTTTATCTATTGGACAATATAACTGATATGACAATATATATGACAACATTAACAACATTAAATAACATTAATAAAGCTAGGCTACATCAACTGTCCCGTTTTCGCATATCTTCTTGTGTGTAAGAGTAAACAGCGTTGTTTGTTGGTCACAGGCTTTTTCTTTGCAGACGTTCGCGTACGTTCCTGAACATGTCGCACTATTATTGTCTTTCCAGCATGTTCCCTCAGTTCTCCAGCATGTTCCCTCAGTTCTCCCAATGTTTACATGACGGTGGAGTCAGCTTCGAGACGCTTCCAGTTCTAGATTATTCAGTCGCTTTCGCGAAGTTTCCAGGCAGCCTCAGTTACTAAAATGAACAGTTACGTCAACAAGAGCGTGACGTAAAAGGAGCGTTCTAGAAACTAGCTTTCACTTTATAAGCACGTTCAGACGGTGGAGGCATTACTTTTTGAAAGACTCAAGGCGCCATAGGAGCGACACCTAAACACACGGGAAACTTATCAGCAAGGCTCTTTGAGCTCCCTCCGACGAGAACAAAATTGTGAGTACAAATAATCTTCATGTAACGGTTTTTAGAGAGAACGGAACTGATGAAATGTGACGTTTTTATTTAAGAATAATTCCACAATAAGCTTTTATTTGCTTAGAATTGTTTATTTTATTGCTATTCACTCATTTATTATAGCCATGTAAATATTGGTATGCTTTCTTTTCTTTTACCAATAACTCTACAGAAACAATCCAAGATGTCTTCAGCAAAAGGAGTATCTATTGGCATTGATCTCGGTACAACCTACTCCTGTGTGGGAGTGTTTCAGCATGGGAAGGTTGAGATTATTGCCAATGACCAGGGCAACAGAACCACCCCGAGCTATGTGGCTTTCACTGACAATGAAAGGCTAATTGGAGATGCCGCGAAAAACCAAGTGGCCATGAATCCCACCAACACCGTCTTCGACGCCAAACGGCTCATTGGCCGAAAGTTTGACGATCCCATTGTACAGTCTGACATGAAGCTTTGGCCCTTCAATGTCATCAGCGACGGTGGGAAGCCCAAGGTCCAGGTGGAGTACAAAGGGGAGACAAAGGCCTTCTACCCTGAGGAAATCTCATCCATGGTTCTAGTAAAGATGAAGGAGATAGCAGAGGCCTACCTTGGTCAGAAGGTGTCCAATGCAGTCATCACAGTTCCAGCTTACTTTAATGACTCGCAGAGGCAGGCCACCAAGGATGCTGGAGTCATCTCTGGCCTGAACGTCCTGAGGATTATCAATGAGCCCACAGCAGCTGCTATCGCATACGGCCTGGACAAGGTCAAAAGAGGGGAGCGCAATGTATTGATCTTTGATCTGGGTGGGGGTACCTTTGACGTGTCCATTCTGACCATTGAGGACGGCATCTTTGAGGTGAAGGCCACAGCTGGGGACACTCACCTGGGCGGGGAGGACTTTGACAACCGCATGGTCAACCACTTTATGGAGGAGTTCAAGAGGAAACACAAGAAGGACATCAGCCAGAACAAGAGGGCGGTGCGAAGGCTGCGCACGGCCTGTGAGAGGGCCAAGAGAACCCTGTCCTCCAGCACCCAGGCCAGCATCGAAATCGATTCTCTGTTTGAAGGCATCGACTTCTACACCTCCATCACCAGGGCGCGCTTTGAGGAGATGAATGCAGAGCTCTTCAGGGGAACCCTAGAACCAGTTGAGAAATCCCTGAGGGACGCCAAGATGGACAAGACTCAGATTCACGACATCGTCCTGGTCGGTGGCTCCACTCGAATCCCCAAGATCCAGAAGCTCCTGCAGGACTTCTTTAACGACAGGGAGCTCAACAAGAGCATCAACCCAGATGAGGCAGTGGCGTACGGGGCTGCCGTGCAGGCTGCCATCCTCATGGGCGACACCTCAGAGAACGTCCAGGACTTGCTTCTGCTGGACGTGGCACCTCTGTCCCTGGGGATTGAGACAGCAGGAGGAGTTATGACAGCCCTCATCAAACGTAACACCACCATCCCCACCAAGCAGACCCAGACCTTCTCCACCTACTCCGACAACCAGCCTGGAGTGCTTATTCAGGTGTATGAGGGGGAGAGGGCAATGACCAAGGATAACAACCTGCTTGGCAAGTTTGATCTCACAGGAATTCCTCCTGCCCCAAGAGGGGTACCTCAGGTGGAGGTAACCTTTGACATTGATGCCAATGGCATTCTGAATGTGTCCGCTGTTGACAAAAGCACTGGCAAAGAAAACAAGATCACCATCACCAACGACAAGGGACGTCTGAGCAAGGAGGAGATTGAGAGGATGGTGCAGGACGCTGAAAAGTACAAAGATGAGGATGATAGTCAGAGGGAGAAGATAGCTGCCAAGAACTCGTTGGAGTCCTACGCGTTCAACATGAAAAGCAGTGTGGAGGATGATAATATGAAAGGGAAGATAAGTGAAGATGATATAAAGAAGGTCGTTGAGAAGTGCAACCAGGCAATCTCCTGGTTGGAGAACAACCAGCTGGCAGAGAAAGAAGAGTATGAACACCAGCAAAAGGAGCTAGAGAAAGTGTGTAACCCAATAGTGTCCAAGCTGTACCAGGGAGGGGCCCCAATGGGAGGGGCCCCAATGGGAAGCTGTGGTAGTGAGGCACGGTCCGGTTCGTCTCAGGGTCCTACTATTGAGGAGGTGGACTAAACACTGTATGGCCTCCTTCAGAGCATGTACTTTGGCATCTTTGCTGTAACCGAACATGTTTTTACTGCAAGTGTACCTTAATGTTATTCAAAGCTTCCAAAAACAATGTGATATTTGAAACACACTCATTTTGTATAGGAAGACAGCACCTTGAGTTATATTCAGGTGGTGTTTTTTCTTGCTTAGTGAATACGGATTTTTGACCTTACATTTGAAACCCTGTTTGATAGTTTACAGATGTATTATTTTAGCTTGTCCATCTCTTACTGTACATACTGTACATTATTGTCTTGTTCATATCTTGATTCATCATAATAAAACTTTTCCAAGATTTCAAAATAATCTGCTTCTGGAACTATCTTGTACAGTAGATTGGCAACCTCATATCAAGATTTAGTATGTAATGCAGAAAAAGTACACTAGATGGCATCATACACAGCGAAATGTTTGAGGCACGATAGCGATAACCATGTCAGAAATTGACTTGAGTATCTATCGGACGATATAAACTAATATGACAACATTTAAAAAAAGCCATAGGCCTACACCAAAGCTGTGGTTTAAAATAAACGAACAATTCAGTTAGATGGGAACTGATTAAATTTGTGTCCTGTGTAATTTATGTAGCTTACTCCTGATTCACCTTGCACTAACTAATTTGAAATAGTTTTGACATCTATGCAGTATCTTCCCTTTGTTGTAACGTGATGGTCCCATAGCCTCCTAAGCTTTCATCCTACTATGAGGTTTCATGAACCACACAGAGCAACAGACGATGATCAAATGTCACCTAATGTGATGAAAACAAGCTACGTAGTTGATATCTGTCAATAATATCACAGTGGGAATGTAGCCCAAATAATACGGATAGATACGATCTGCGTCTGTTACTGATGAAAAATGTATGATTTTAGTAGACTACATACTTATATAAACAATGTAACAGTGGAAATAAACAGTGGGGCAATATGGTGCTCAGTGATCTAATTGCATCCAAATCAGTACTTGAAGAGTTAATTTGTCAAGGAGGTTGCACGCGCCATCCTACGGTGTTGTGTCGTCTAAATTGGTGAGGGAGGAAGGATCCTTACAGAGAAGCAACAGATTATCTGCTGAAAAACAACCTTTCAACCCCGCTGTTGATCAAATGTATGGAATTATTCAATGCATGCGTACGCGTATATAATTGTTTGGATCACATAACTTCTTGATCTTGAAAAAATAAGAAGAAAAAAAAGAACTTGTTTCATTTGGTTGAGCTGGATTTTTGTCAGTGTCAATTTTGGAAAACTTTGAGCTTGAAAGGGTGAGAAATATGCGATTTCCTAAAAAGTGAATCAACAATATAATGGAATTTACCCACAAGCCATCATTTTAAAAGACACATTTGTTGACTGAAGGGTGTCAGACACCCGGGAGAAAGTACAACAGGAAGAATCCAGAAGGCTTTTTTTGGGGGGGAGAAAGAAACACTTGTATTTCACACGGGTCAACTCATCGATGAAGCTTATGATCTGTGCCAATTGCCAAATGTGCACCACATCACACTGGAACTGTCATTAGAGGAGTTGTAATTTAACAGGTGGTTTTATGTAGCGTGCGCACCTTGGACTTGTTGGGCACATCTACGGACTAGTGAGTAAATGAGCGACATCCTACTTAGATCTATCATGAACTCTCCGCACATTTAATTTGTCCAGAAAAAAAATAACCACCGACTAAAATCAAAGGGCTATACTGGGCGGTCTCTCGATCTAAATCTATGATTAGCTCGGTGTGTGTTTCGTCTTATCGTGGGCGCAAGTCAGGCAACAAAGCTCCATCCAAAACATGTCTGAAAGAAGAGATGGCGAGAGGGGAAGACTCAGACAAAATAATCATCAATGTTGGTGGTATACGGCACGAAACCTACAAGAGCACCCTTAGGACCTTGCCGGGCACCCGTCTCGCATGGTTGGCCGATCCAGACCCGCAGGTCACCCCAGAAACGGACACTGAGGAGATGTTTTTTGATAGGCACCCTGGTATTTTTGCGTATGTTCTAAACTATTACAGGACTGGTAAACTTCACTGTCCTGCCGATGTATGCGGACCCCTGTTTGAGGAAGAGTTGGCCTTTTGGGGAATAGATGAGACTGATGTGGAGCCATGTTGCTGGATGACATACCGGCAGCACAGGGACGCCGAGGAAGCATTAGACATATTCGAACCCCCTGATCCAGACGATACTGACGATGACAGAGAAATACCCAGACGGTTCGGCATCGAAGACTGCCAAGACAGGTCACGAGGATGCTGTGAAGTTTGGCAACCAAAGATATGGGCCTTATTTGAGGACCCTTACTCCTCTAAGGCTGCAAGAGTAAGTTGCTTCTATAAATCAATTTGTTTTCATTGCATGTCTTTTGCATGACGTTTCATGCATTTCGACAATATCTTTTCCCTCTTAATGCAATAACTTAATCAGTTTTTCATGTTAGCCTTGACATTCGCGCCATTCCCTCTCCAACAGGTGTCTACTCGATTTATAAAGACTCCAATGTTACCATGCATTCGATGATTTCATTTGAAATCTAGATTGAGAAATCACGAACAGTATGTAATCCAAGATACACTTAAATGAAAATCTGTATTGAATAAAGTTTGCATATGACCTCAATGTCCAATATTACATCAAAATTGAAACACATGCATCCAGTAATGGAGCCAGCTGTTATATGGTTGTGTCCACATTGTTAAATCGTTTGTATAGGCTACTAAGTCTTGAAATGTACATGGAGTGTGGGTGAGATATCTGACACTCAGAACGTTGATCAACAACATGAAATACTTTATATCTAAGTGGGTTTCCATGGGAAAGGTGTAAAGACTTTATAGAAACCTCACATCTGGGCCTACCTTAGACTGTGGTTCTGGTTATTATTGTTTACAAGTGGTTATCAAACTGTCTTCAATTGGGTGGACACGTCTGCTAACAAATTATGTTAGTAAGTAATTATAAAGTGTTACCCATGGCAGATATGTCTTTTAATCTCTATTGCAGTCAGCAGGGTATAAGATCTATATAATTCCCATGTGGTTCGTGTTGTCTGGGGATACTACTGTTGACTGTCTCAGGGGGTGAGTAGACAGCCGCTTAAGACCTTTACAATCACAGCTCATCTTGGGGCAACAAATAGATCAGGTCTGAGCCGACCGAGACGAATGCTGATATAACGTTTGAGCAGCTGTCTCATCAATGTAAGGCTGGATGTAGCTTTGTGTTGATCTGCATTTACCTGTCAGACTTTAGATTAAGTCTGAATGTGAACATGATCGAGATTAAGAATATGTTTAAATTTACTGTCTTTAATTGTCTTTGAGAGCTACATCTACGTTGAAACATTGATTTTGGCATTTTAGCTCTTGTGATTCATAATGTCACAGTTGTGTGAGTGCTGTCCCTACATCACTTGTGCACACTGAACAGAAACAAACATGACAGCATTCAAAGGCATAGTTGCCATAGTTGCAATGCCACCTGAAGGTGACAAACCCAGTGCCTGTCTGTTAATCAGTTTTTTTTCCTTCACTCTGCCAGCTGATCATTTTGTCAGATTAATTTAAATGGCTGCTTTTGGAAGCAGTGTGGAGAGCGAAGTGGGCGTGAGGCCTTCCTTGACTAAGTGACAATAATTAGAGAGAGGCCTCACACTGACCTTAGTAGCTATGTAACAAATTATTCTGTATTTTTATAAAACAAACTATACTGATTTTTCCCCAAGCCGGATGTTCATTATCCTCACATCCAATCACATTCTATGTATGTATGCCCCCTGTGTTCATACTAAAATGATAAACGTAACATTTTAGAGGGATTCTAGTTTGCTTCATGGCTTTTACAATTTTCAGAGCGCTTCTCAGCCCACCCCAGGTAATACGATTCTAAAAGGCCATGGGGAAGTTTGTCCGCCATAACAGCAGCCATAAATTCCATCTCCGTCCTTAACAGCTGGGCCCGGGTGGTGTGCAAGATGCATCCATAGAATCTTTACTATCTGACTCTGACGGCCAGTTGAAAGCCTGAGAGTAGGATCTGGTTGGTGAACGGATTTATGATTAGATTAATTCAGAGACCTTTATTCTGATTTAAGCATTAGGGATCTAAACCTTATACAGTATCTGTACCCTGATTAGACTTCAGGCTCCATCGTGAAGGTTGTATAACTGTTCTAGATTTAGCATTTGCTTCGAGCAACACTAGGGACATCTGAACAAAGATTCAAAAGACTTGAGTCATGAGGTAGAAGCTGTGACATGAAGGTATCATATCATTGAACTTTAGTATGTCAGCAGGTACACAAAATAAATAGTCATTAATCAGTGAGTGATAGTGAGTGAAGCATTACATTTTAGCAGACACTTTTATCCAGAGCGACTTACAGTAAGTACAGGGACATTTGCCCGAGGCAAGTAGGGTGAAGTGCCTTGCCCAAGGACACAACGTCATTTGGCCGGGAATCGAACCAACAACTTTCTGATTAATAGCCTGACTCCCTAACCGCTCAGCCATCTGACCCCTGCATTACAACTGTGCACCTTCATAAATTACCGATACGTCATTGTTTCACAAAAAAAACTAGAAAATTGCCCCCTTAGCTGTGAATCCATTTTGTCGCTCATCAGAATGGGGATGACGGAAGTCTATACAATTAAGCCCTTGACCGACAAGGCTGAAATTACCCTATATGGAATCACCTCACAGGCATGAAAGGCTTTCAGAAAGACATGGCAGGCATGTCAATCATGTCTTTTTCTGCCTCGGATTTAAAAAGGCATTTTTTTTTTTTACTTTTTAGGACACAGAGCATACTGTGTCCAAGGCAACCAGCCAACTTCTCACAGTCACAATATAAATACATACTAAACTGACCACATGCCTCCCTATCTATCATCCATGCTGCTCTCTTCTATCCTGGACGTTATTGACCAACCATATTTTCCATGATATTTGGACCCTCTCTGGAAGACTATCTGTTCCAAAGTGTCAAACATCTATGGCTGAGTGCTGAAAGGGGGACCTCGTCCCCTGGTGAATGTATATGGAACAAAACAATGAGCCAACCCACTGACAAGGTTTTCAAAGAACAAAGTTTCCAAAGAAGCATCCTAACCCTGACAGAGACACACTCCTGTGATTTTCCCTCTGTGAATGGACTGAACGTCCCTTGAAAATGTTTCATCAGCCCTGAAATGTAGCTAATTAATCAGGGTTTATTCAGATACGACAATGCAATGTTGTTCTGTATCTGGACCTGTAATATAATCCTTGCGTTGTCTGTGTATAGGTGTTGTTTAAGGAGCTGAAATAACATGCTAACTTAGCAGTAGCAGCTGGGACCTTGGCATCTGGCTCCCCTTCAGACCTCTGACTAGGGGGCACAGTGCCACAGACTGTCCTAGGGGTAGTCCACACAGATGGATATGTAAATATTGTAACTGCTTTTTTAAATCCTAGCAATATTTGTTGACAAAATATGGTTATGAGCAGAGTGTAGAGCATACATCTGGTATACTGAACTAAAAAGCAGAAAACCAGTCCCGGTGTATGTTTGGTCAATTATTTTGGAATATATAAGTCTGACCCACAGTTTTTTTGTGGTATTACTGTTTGTAACTGTTGTGTTCGGCAGAGCAATATGGCAATCCACACTGGAATAAGACAAGCAATCGTTCAAACATTGTGACAGTGTTTGAATTGGCTGATACTAATATTAAATGTATTATCATTGTAGCCCTTGGTGTCCAGCTATAAACATACAGACACACATTCAAATGGTGTCAGGTTGGCTGGCAAACGCAAACAATCGCCCATGGGTCAAGACACGGTGTCTCTCCACCGTTTCCAATGCACAGGTGGAGTGCAGGGCTGGTCCTTTTATGAGCAGAAGGATATGTTCCTTTCTCTTCTCCAGGCCTCCACTTGCTCCCCTAACACACAGAGTCCTCTTGGAACAGATTCTATGCAGATGTCCGGATCTGTTTAGCTCTGGGATAAACCGTTGGCATTTGAATAAACCATGGGGCTCGTTGGCTTCTTGGACAGAGAAGCTGAGCTTGAGGGATCACCTTTTTATTAGGGGCCACTTGTCAGCTGTGTTATAGAGATTTATTCAGTAGTTGCTAAGCTACCGTATGTTATTACAGTGTGTAACAAGAATGAACTATATTTGGAAATAAAAGGCAATTTGTTAAATATTCAAATGAGAGCTGTTGCACAACAACAAGTTCTATCCCATTTAGAATGGATTATGATGGATGAATAATGTTTCGCATTGTCAAATGTAGTGAATCTAGATTTGATGATTTAGAAATTCTAATTCAAGTCACAGGAGTTATTGAAAGGCACTTTTGATCCGCCGAGTTATTCATCCTTACCACTGAATGTGTTCATCCATAACAGTGCCACCCAACACTTATTGAAATCAATGTGCTAGTCGTCATTACCATAACCAAATGTTAAATTCATACATTTTCAGCTCCATGCTTTTACACCATAAACAATTTCACGCAACATTGACCAGCGCAATTACGGTGATGAGATGATGATGAAACTGCACTGCAATAGTCCCTCCTCGGAGGGTGATCTCAGGGGTATACTTTAAACACAGGCCATCCCAACAAGACGCAGGCCTTCAGAAACATTGTTTGCTTCATGGCTCATTGACCTTTAGCATAGAGATTATGCCAACACCCAAAGGATACAGTTCCTGTTCCATGTTTAGGTTACAATCGACCGACTGCAAACACATACAGGGCAAGCACCATCCATGCTGAATTGCAGTGCATTGTGTGGGGAGGGTCCACAGGTCTTCGTGAGGAACATATGCAACAGGTCAACAAGCCTCGGGTGACTCTGGAGGTATCAAAGGCAATAGGAACACGGCAGGGTATTTTGACAGGGTATGCAACACATGTCAGACTGGTGTGTAACATTAGTGTGAGCTGTCTGGCAGATTGTCCTTTCCAGGCGCATGCAGCTACTCACATTCTAAAAGCCTTGGATGCTTCTTTTCTCCAGGGAAGAAGTAATGGTCCGTTTGTGTGGATTTGTTTTGTGTGGAGAGGTCTGGGAGAGTATAAATGAGTGGACATGATAGGTACAACTGCATACACAAGATGTGTGTGTGTGTGTTTGTTAGTAGACGTGAAGGTGTGTGTCTGAGAATGAAAGGTAAGGAGATAATGATAGTTGCTTTTCCAGTTTTTTTTGCTCAATTCACGATTGTATCTCTCCTCTTGCTGCAATTAATGTACAATACCTTTTACAAGGTTGTCGTCCTTCACTAAACTGATGTTGAACTAACAATATACTTGTTTCTAACGCATGGGTTCCAGTTATCCTAGAAACATCCATGATACAGTGGTTTCACATGTTATACCAAGTAACTCAAACCCCAAACTATACAGTGTACTTTAGCATACAGTACATATTTAACACATTTCTTTCTCTTTAGATAAAAAGAACATTTAACAGAAGAAATCCCTAGGACACATGGAAGCCCTACACACACACAAACATACAAATGCAATTTATTGTAGAAGCATTACTGTGTTACACCAGCAAAGTACCATGCACTTTATTAATGTGGTGTACAGTATACTAACAAACCTAACAAAAAAAGGGGATCTTGTTGGTTCCAAAATGAGAAGATGCATTACACCAGGATTTTCTACAATGTATTTGGTTGCACACTTCTGGATACTGCTGGTGCATTTGTTTAAGCGCTGAAAAGGGGCTGAACCGCTGCTAAGTGCATGCTTGGGCACATATTTAACCAGCTGGAAGATGAGCACGGGTAGATATGTAATGTAATACTCTACGTCCGGGACACAGCAAACACTAATGATAGATCATCCCCTACAATGCTAACACACACAGACATGGCTATTGCAGGGCAGGAAATCAGTCAAAGAAAGGGACAATGTTTGCAAAATGTTAAAGTTGTACACCTGCCTCAAATCAATTTATACTACTATTGTAAACATGCACATTCTTTTGACGTTAGGACTTCAGAACAACAATGAATATTAGTGTATTATCAGATGAAATATTGTGGGAGGAAGCCACATCCTTGCTAACTTCCAACAAAATGGCAGCTGAATGTAAACATGCTGTGTGTTTCCCAGATCTTTGGTAAGCCTGTGGGGCTTCTCTCCTTTTGCTTCAAGCTACATTTCCTGGTGAGCTACACGGGCATGCTGTGGTTGTCATGGCTCCTTCCTCCTTCACAGCCCCACGCTCCCCCTCCCCCACCTCCAGATTCATGCGCCTTATGGCTGGTGGCTGAAGCCTCCTAATAGCACAAGCTCATTTAGCGCAGGTTCGTTAGTTAGCCAAACACGATACCGTTCCAGAGCCAAAACAGCTTATTTGGCTTGCAAAGTGGTTGTTTATAGAGTGTGATATTCTCTTGGTGTACTGGTGAAATCCATCCTCCTACATTAACCATTGGCATTGCCTATTAGGATGAACATTTGCCACTATACAAGCGGATTGGCATGCAAGAAAAGGAATTAATTTTTCTCTTGCCTTTTTCTATGTGTATGAGCGTTGTTGGAGCTGTGATATGAACAAGTCCCTGGTGTTTCGGGATATCAGAGGCCATGATTGTGGATGCTAACAAAATAAGTGCATGCCTAGTTCTGTTTGGTTACGGGGTTTGTTGCCAGAAAGCTTTTGTCTAGACTTTTTTCAACACTAAAACTGTACTGTGAAGTAAAAGCAACAGCCACACAGTTCCTGAAAGTTCAATCAGATCAACCAGTCCTAAACATGTTTTCACTACACTTGGAGCCTCAGTGTATTGTTGACCTAAGCACGCCACAGGGTGGACAGAGGAAGTAGTTTCAGTTTTTCTGCTTTACTGGTCGTGACTGGTGTTTTTTTTGTCCTTCAGGGTGTCGCCTTTGCCTCTCTCTTCTTCATCCTGGTCTCCATTACCACCTTTTGTCTGGAGACCCACGAAGCCTTTAACGACCTGATCAACAACACAGATCTGGTGACAGTGGCCAACGTCACCACCACAGTGGTCACCTGGGAGGTTGTGACTAAGCCTGTCCTCAACCTGGTAGAGGGTGTGTGCGTGGTTTGGTTCACCTTTGAGTTCCTGGTGCGCATCATCTGTTGCCCAAACAAGGTCCTCTTTGTCAAGAACATGCTCAACGTCATCGACTTTGTGGCCATCCTGCCCTTCTACCTGGAGTTGGGCCTTAGCGGCCTGTCCTCCAAAGCCGCTTCTGATGTCCTGGGCTTCCTCCGGGTGGTGCGCTTTGTCCGGATCCTTCGGATCTTCAAGCTGACGCGTCACTTTGTGGGTCTCCGTGTGCTCGGCCACACCTTGAGAGCCAGCGTCAACGAGTTCTGCCTCCTCATCATCTTCCTGGCCCTGGGCGTGCTCATCTTCGCCACCATGATCTACTACGCCGAGCGCATCGGCGCCAAACCCGACGACCCGCGCGGTTCCAAACACACCCACTTCAAGAACATTCCCATTAGCTTCTGGTGGGCGGTAGTCACAATGACGACACTGGGCTACGGGGACATGTACCCCCAGACGTGGCTGGGCATGATGGTGGGGGCGTTATGCGCCTTGGCGGGGGTGCTGACCATCGCCATGCCTGTGCCCGTCATCGTCAACAACTTTGGGATGTACTACTCACTGGCAATGGCCAAGCAGAAGCTTCCCAAGAAGAAGAAGAAGCACAACCCGAACCCTGACGTTCCAACAGACTCAGTCTCCTTTGGGATATCCGGCACCAACTCTCCCAGGGACAGCACCCAAAGTGACACGTGTCCTCTGGCAGCTGAGGAGAGCAGTGGCAGAAACCGCTCAGGTCAGAACCATACCCATTCATTAGGGGTGGGAATCTTTTGGTATCTCACGATTCGAATCGATTCCTGGGGCCACGATTCGATTAAAAATCGATTCAAGATTTTTAATAAAATAAATAACTATATATGCTTATATTTGATTCCAGTTTGCTTTCTAGTGTTACTTAAACTTATAAAACTTATTTTTTTATTGATATGAATCGCTAGAAGACTGAATCGCAATTCAAATGTGAATCGATTTTTTCCCCCACCCCTACCAGTCATACTCCACATCAGACTGGCATGGTGTCCATTACAGCAGTTTTTCTCTGAAACTGCGTAAAGTGAAGTGAATATAGAATGGAACTCTATTTTTTTTCATGTTGTTTTTCTCTCTTCAAAATTGTAAACTCAACCTGCTGTTATTATGTGTCCCAAAGTCTTCTTAACGTTTCTTTGACAGACAAGGCCTAGTTAGGCACCATCACGTAAACACAGACTGATCCAATTATTTTCAGGGATCTTGGGGTCAATTGAATCTCAGCACAGTAAAACTGTGTTTTTGTGGGATGCAGCTATACCTTTCCCCTGAAGGGATGTTGAGTAAAAGCTTTGGCATTTACTGTCCTGGTGTCCTGCTCTCCTGTCAGACTCCCAGCAGAACGGAGACGCTAACGTGGCCCTGTCGGAGGAGGAGCGCTGCAGCCTGACCCAGCCCCTGTCTCCTAGCGACAAGTGGACCCTTCGGCATTCCCGCGTGCGTGACAACAAGGCAAAGAAAGAAGCCACCTGCTTCCTGCGTACGTCTGGTGACTTCTCCTGCCCTGGAGAGCCCAAAATCCGCACAGGTAGGTCATCCACACCTAATCCAAATTGTGGACACCATATCCTTCCATAGACCACACACACACAAACTGCTTGTCAATAGGTTAGAGAGGAACCCATCATGAACCAACATGAAACCTTTTCATCAACCCCAGTTTGATCCCCAACTTGACCGTGGAGGTGGATTATTTAGTCATGACTCGCCAGCCGCTTAAAAGGAAAATCAATTGAAGAGCTTTACAGTACTAATTGCATCATCTATCTGTCTGCTCCCTGGAATATAGCCTTGGATAAAGGTGTGAATAAGACTGTCATGGCGTGACAACAAGAATGGTGACAGGTACGCAGCAGCAACAGACAGTGTTAAAGTATTCTGTCCTAGTAGCTAGTATTTAGATCAAAGATACATACATTGGCAACTAAATTGTAACAATGCTGTCACAGGTGCCATGGGGGGGGGGGGGGGGTATTGTATTATATTGTATCATGTTTTTACTACAGGAAACGGGAGCATGTGGCCAAGGCAGAGACTCTTGTATGCACACCTCCTAATCCAGCTCATTACCAGCTGTTATCAGTCTGCTATCCCTCTCTGCTTGAATGGCCCCCGCTGAATCTCAGATCTTAGCGCCCAAATTCCCCAAGGGCCCACAGTAAGAAGAAGCTCTATATTTGGGTGTAATGGATTCATTTCTCACATCTCGAGCAAACATTCCACCCTTTGACATCCTGACTGATTCTTATCAGCAGATGGCCTGAGCCTTTTACCCATGATTTCATCTGAAGACAAGACTCCTGCCAAAACTCATTAGAACACTAATATCAAGGAAAGACAACAGATTAGTCAGTCTCTTTTCTCAACCCTAATGAGAGTAATGCTTATCAATGGTTTGTTGTATTTTTTTGTCCTTTAACACCATAAAAGGAAACTAGCTTTCATCATGTCAACTAAAACCTTTCCAGACTTTGACGGAAACAGTTTTCTTAATGGTGGAACCTATGGAACATGTCATTGTTGGAGTCAAAATCAAGTCGAGTCAAAATCCCAGTTCCTCGATCAGACTCTGTCAGAAGGTTGATATGGGAATGGGACATGTTGTGATGGGTGATAATGGCTAGAGGGGGAAGCAGTGTAATACCCCTTGCCTGCCCAAAGACAGATCCATCCTACATAGATCAATAGAAGTCTTGACAGATCTAATCGTACTAGTGACTCCAGCCCTGGGAAAATGAACTGTGATTGCACTATGGAATGTTTCTGCCACGAGAATCTATCTTGGATAACTTAATGTAAGTCGCTTTGGATAAGAGCGTCTGCTAAATGACTTAATGAATAAACAAATGGACCCCAAGCCATTCAGGGTGGCACTAACATATAGTACATTAAATCATCAACAAGCGACAGAAATGCCCTCATATGTGGCAAAAGTAATGAACTGATAGTTTGTTTTGTCTATGACACAAATGGTAGGGTGTGCTGATGGAATTGCCAGCCCTCCTCATTTAGGGTCCGTAGAAACAACAAAGGGAATCTGAGAAAAGCCAGAAGCCCACATAAACAACCGTTGCTCTACCTTCCCTTAACTCGGACATAGAAAGAGAGACAGAAATAGAGAAGGATGTAATTCGATACTGAACCCTGTGTCTGGTGAGTGTGTGGATAATGATATCCCAGCTTATTATAGAAGAATATCGCACAAACAATCACATATTAGTGCACATTAGCCTCAGGGAGGGGCTAAAGATATGCACGGCTGCATGACAATATCAAATCAATTAATTAGATCAAAATTCACTGCAACAAAAATAGTAATGTGTACAATAGGGAAGTGATAATTACAGAAATTTTTGATTGAAACCGGGAACTGGATTAAAGTCTAATGGTTGTGGCTCTGAGGTCAAACTCATAGTGGAGGTGACCCACTTTATCCCTGGATTACACAGGATGTGGTTTTGAGTAATGTATCACAAGGGCAACAGGGCAGAGAAGGGGTAGACAGATATCTGAAAGCCACTTTTGATTCATATCAGGACAGGTAGCGTGCTGCACCACACGCATGAATTGAAACACAGAAGTAAACAGTGCATCTGTCACAGCCCAGTCACCCCAAAGTTCCTCCAGCACAGATGGTCCCATATCTAACCCACAGTGGCTTCACAGTGTGACATGTTACCTGCTCACTTCTCCAAATTGGGAGCGTAACAATTTGGTAAGCCAGTCAACCGCCTCTGAGAGCCAACAGCAACTAACAGCAGCATTAGACTCAGAGGCAGAGTTTTGTGCAAAGGGGAAGCCTCTACTCCCAAATGACTCTTCAACTTGATTGCCACTAATAGGCTTCCATTAGTAGCATGGTCATAGCGCACAGCTTCCGCACAGCTTTCTAAGCTGACATGCTATGATATTCAGGGGGCGCAAGGAAGTTTTAAAATGTCTTGGCAGGATGTTTACTAAATGTACCCAGTACACTAAATGTTGTAGATCTATGTCTTCATTTATATTCTTATATTCTTGTTTGTCTAATTTCCAAATTGTCTTTTTTTTATACAGAGAGCTGCAAAGATGTCCTTGCCGCGACAGGAAACTATGCCAAACCTGAAGTGACCACACTGACCTGAAGCTGATTGGCTGTTGAAAGGTTGACCTGTGAGCACATGGGTTGAATGGGTGTGCGCGGAGGTGGGACGGAGCAATGCAGAACACGTCCTCTCTCACCAAGATGAAAATGGGATTCTTGTTCACTTCTGTTACTCACTGTTACTCATACATACCCCACACACTTATCTGATACTTTAAGAGGTGTAGTTCTATAAACTCATATGTCTATCAAAGCATTTCTGCATGTATGGCATGATCTCTCATTCTATGATGTACTCTGAACCAGAACAGACTAGATAGGGACTTATTGACCTTCAGAGTAACTAAATATCTGAAGTGACGGATATGTCATTGATATTTTGGTTACTTTATGAGTTGCAATTATGAACCAATAGATCCAAAAGCATTTTTCAAGATATTGCAATCCAAAACTTGGGATGAATGAAGTTTTACATTGTGCACAGTTTTTTGGAGTCTGCAAAACCAGATCATTGTTAATTAAGATGTCCTCTTTTCCTCCATAAATTGTGGTTAATAAGAATGAAGATACACCGGAAAAGTGTGAATATCGCGTTGTACAGTCAAAGTTACTGTAAATCTAGCTCCGAACACTTGAAATCATTGTCCCAAGTTGACTCCATGAAGTCAGGTCAAGTACAGCTTTGTTTGAACTAAAACAAGTACAAAGCATTTTGGTCTCTGGCTCATGTTGTGTCTGCACTTCCTAAGGCATCCTGGAGAGAAAGCATGCAGACAGGGGTCAAGAGAGAACATGTGACTAGCAGGGCTCCAACTTTCCCTGGTAAACAAAATGTCAACCAAGTCTTGTACAAAATAGAGGGGAAAAAAAGACCTCAGATCTTACTGTGTCATCATTACATTAGCTATAAACCATCCACTCATCATTGCTCGTTGACAAGGGACCAAAAGTAGGCTCTATGAGATTGTACAGTAGGTTTGTCATCACCATTGTTAGTTCATACGTTGTAATGCATCGTAAAGACACATTCTATAACGTGACAGCAGTTCCAGTTGTGCCTAATGTCGAGTCATAGAGCTTGTGTGCAGTAATGTAAACGTAGATTTGTGCCAGAACTCTCAGTGGCTTGAGATCTTTGTGTAACCCCGGCACAAGTTGCTCGGGGGAGAAAATACATAAAATAAAAGATTATGGTTTCTTTCACAGGTGACTTACTATATTCCTCATGGTCTACCATAGTTGCCTTATGTTTAAATAAGCAGATAGTTCCGTTTTTTTAAATTATAATTTTCAATCCCCACCGTTATGCAGACACAAATGTCTATATCTTTTATGTAAACGTAAAAGCACATTTGTATGTAGCACAGTATACTGAAGCATTCCTAAACCTGTCATTCTATACAAACTGCTCAGCTAACTAAATAAATAAAATGAATGATGAAAAATATAATGTTTAGATTCTTGTTCCATTTGTCTATATTATACAGCCTTCTTTCCTACTTTACTGTACATTTTATTTATAGTGGGGAGAAAACAATAGATGAATCCCATGTTGTCATCATAGATTGAATATGAAACAGTGGTGGTTGTGAAATCAAACTCAGTTAAAGCTGTCAGATGCCATGTGTCTACACACAGATGATATCTTGAACCATGTCGGTATGTGTTCATCTGCCAGAATACAAATAAAATCAACCTCATGTTTCAACTTGTGGAATAATTGCCAGGGTAACCTTCTACCTATTTTATCTCACTGTTGAATGTTTCATTGAAGATAGCCGTCATATAGTATTAAATGTTGTATTCATTTAGCCAACACTTTTAGTCAAATACAATACACTATAAATAGTGCATATAGCAAGTGCAGCAGAGATGGTGTAAAACTGTGTGTGGATTATTGTTTCACTCAGTGCACCACCAAACAGCATACCACATAGTAAGGGTCTCTCTAAAGCCACCATAAGAAGGTTGTTCCCATTCCTCCGGTTCCCCTAGCGCTTGGATGATGACATAGTAAAGGTGTTGATGGGGCACACCAGCATCTCCATGGAGATTTGCAAGAATCAGCTAGACTAATTACTGTTCAGCTTCTCTAATTCTCTTCTGTCAGGTGCACAAACACACAGGTCCCAGACACGCACCCACACAAAACACACACACACACACACCTTGTAGCTGAGGGTGTGAACATCATTATAGCTGATCCCTTTACAGAGCAGTGTTTGATGTGCAGAAATGGAGTGTGCAGTGCTCTGTGAGTAGTGCCTGATAGAAAGGACCAGATGACATCAGTGAGTCACAGACATCAAGCCGGCAGGAATATTAAATCAGGCTCCAGACGGCTGCAGACAGTCTGGAGCCTTTCAGTAAGTCAACGGTGGATTCAGATGTGGATGCATTCAAAGGCAGCAGTGCGACGGAAAAATCAAGACTACTTTGTGCCTTTTGTGTCACTCACAAAAATGTGCTTGCGCAAAATCTCTGCAAATATGATAGCTGAAACGGTTTAGCAATCGGTAATAACCTACTTTGGTGGCTGGCTGGATGTCAACATTTTTCATTTGGAGTAATATTGCGTGAATTCACTCCTTTAACCCTTATTGTGATGATAATTGACTCCTTGTAAGTAGCAATGACTCTGTAATGTGTGATTGCATATGAATGTCCTATTACATCACAGGGCTATTTACATTTGAATGGAGCTGGGATTTACAGCTCACAAAAGTCTCAATTGTTTGAACACTCATGTTAACCACCACCCTGAAGTTATTCAAATCTTTGTCCAAAGAGAAGTTATTTAAATTACATTTTACTGATTCCACAATTACAATCATCACACTATGTAATGAGTTGATAACTGTCTGACTTGTCTGACTGACTGACTGACCGACTGACCGAACTGTAACTTGTGAAAGTCTACTGGGCAGTTTGAGCAGACGGACATCTGTCTGACCCGGAGGTGGAAGTGACGGGAATGGCGTCTACAGATTTGGCCTGTCATACCTGAAAACTCCCCATTTCCTTGTTTATCTTAATTTGTTGTTTTATTTTTACCCTCCTACAAGTGTTGCTATGGGGATGCGGAACGCAGTTTCCATGGAGAAAGCGGCTCATCCTCCCTAGCCCCCAGCCAGGTCACGAGGGAACCAGTGAAAGGCAGCCATCTTGACTTCTTCTTGGGGGTAATATGAGACTGTTGCATGCTTGACCTCAACGCTACTATTGAGGGCATCTGAGAGGTACAACCTTTCTGTATCCTACTGTACATTCAGTCAACTAGGAAATAGTGTAAGTTTTAAATACTGGAAAATCTATTGTTCTCAATCGCTGGACATTCTCAGGATGTAGGCTCTGCGGTATAGCATCACAAGGTAACCATGCTGTGACTGTTGTTTGAAGGGTTTTTTAATGGTTTTGATGATTGTAAGAAGATAAGACTATTCACTGATGGATTATCACAACAGGTCTAAAAACACTAGAGAGGCTGGAGAGAGAGAGAGAGACAGGAAGTGGTTTTGAAACTCCAGTGGCACACATTGCTTTCTGTCCAAATAGCTCCTCAGATGCACTGTGGATGATAATTAGTTTTACTGTTGAGCTTGTCAAGCCATGTTGATTGGAATGAAGAACACCAGTGGGTATTCAAGTTCACCCATCATTTGACACGTTGTTTTAACCCCATGTGTCTCATGTACACCTGGAAAATGAGGTGAGCTGATACCACATTCCACGTCTTTACTAATCTGTGCATGGACCTTTTGGGTGTGTGAAGGTAAATGGAATACTCTACACATGTCAAACATAGGATTCTCCATCTGATGCAAACCAATGTTCAAAGCTGCCACAAAACACCCTCTTTCCTTTTAATGCAAATTCCTGCAAATTCATCATCAAAAGACTGACAATTACTCGTTTGAAATACGTGGATTTCAAAAGTAAACCCACAGCACATGAATGACTACATGAATAATCATGGCATCCTAAGCCAGTGAACAGCATGTCTTCACCACATCAGAATCGTCAGGTTCAATTGGTTCGGCCCGGCCAATCAGTATTCCGATGCTGTCCCCATCACGCCACCCCTATTCCAACCGATTCCGCGCCTCTTAAGCACAAAACGAAACAGAGCGAAGACAGAGGCGCAACATCGTTGCCATGGTGACCCGGTTCCAGGGCGTTGTTTTTTTTCCTTCCCCCTCTTCCCTTTTCTTTTCTCTCCCCATTCCGAGCATCATCCCTCCGTCAGTGGAGAGAGCCAATCCCCTGTAGTCTCCCCGAAGCTTGAGTGAAGATGTGACAACAGCCCTGCTGTCATACACAGGCACCAGTTTGTGACATACAGAGCTGTATGTCATTCTCCTGACATATCCCAGCTCACCGCTGAACCTAATGGTAGATTGTATTGTTGCAAAGACTCAAGCTACACTGGTGATAGTAGTCACTGAGAGTTAAAGACTACATTTTGCCTTTTTCAACTAGGAAATAAGTGAACATTGTATTTAATGTAATTATTTTAGGAAATATCCACACAAATCCTAGTCTGCACAGTCAGTCAAATATGTCTTTTAGACAAAAGCAGAGGAGAAAAATAAGCCAAATCCTGTCAGTCGTGTAGCAACACTGTTGTCTGTGAAGAGCAGTGAAGAAGAATGATGCCTCTATCAACACAACTAAAGGGTTCTCCTGCCATCGAAACATGATTGTATCCAACAGGAGAGCAGAGTCTCTGAGGAGTCACTAATGGACACCACTTCTTTCTTCAGCTTCACTGTATACAAGAAGAGTGAGAGCGAAGGAGAGAGAGAGAGAGAGAGAGAGAGAGAGAGAGAGAGAGAGAGAGAGAGAGAGAGAGAGAGAGAGAGAGGGGGGGGGGGAGCGAGAGGGATGATCAGAGAGTGGGAAGAGGGAAAGAAGGGTCAGGAAAAGAACACTTATTGTCTTTTGACTGCAGGTCTCCATCAGTTAGAGCCCAGGAGGTCAACAATACACCACAATCCCCTTCCCACATCTCCTCCTCACCTCATCCCCCACCTTCCTCACCACTGTCACCACCTCCTATCCCTGGTCCAGCAATCATTTCCCATCCATCACCCCCCACACACAATCTATAACACCACACACTCACAACACCAAGAGAAGGGGTGATAAAAAGCAATTCATATCAATAAAATAAAACAAAAACCATTTGTCCAGACACCTTTCAGAATGTCAACATCAATATGTTCTGTATACATGTACAAAATTGGACAATGGTACACTCATGATAATAACAAATGTGCTACCAGAGGGAGAGCCAGGTGTATGCTAATGTGACAGAACGGGCTTTGATGCCTGAGTGGCAGTGGCATCGTCTCTATGCAACACCATTAACCAAACAAGAAGCCGGGATCGCTCATTTAAATATGAGTCAGCCAAGCAGTAGGCCGGTTGTTGACGTAACCAATCATTATTCTGTCCTTTAGCCAAAAGTGGTATTGCATTTATGTTATGCCCAAAAGTGGTTCAAATGATTCCACCATCTTATATTTGCAGATGCTTTTTCTTTTTTTGCTTCCGCTTAAAATATTGTTTTATGAAGTCCAGGATCACAATACAGTGTTGTCATTCCAGCTTTTGTGCGTTCACCACACTAAAACATGATACACGTCACTCATGGTGGCTTTGTAGCTTTGTTTCCCTCCTTTGGAAGTTAGGTTGACACGGCATGTGTTGATCATTGTGGCAAAAAGTTGATTGAACCCTAGAATAGCATGAAAGGTTAACAAAGAAAGAAAGCTTAACCAATCACACTGTAGGGTGATAACTACTCATACAATGTAATATATATTTTTTTTTAAGCAAATGGCCAGATGAATAAAAGCATTATGGATCCTTGAATAAATTCCCTTTGACATTTTAATTGGAAATACATATAAAATATAAGTCAGAGATGTACCTTTTGTTTCCGACCAATCATAACCATAGTACAATAGGCCTGGCATAAACAACCACATAAACACCTCCATACAGCGAGGTGAATCCAGTCAACATAAACAGAGATATTTCACGCATACATTAAAATAAGCCTTCTGTAATACAACATTTAAATGTTTATGATATTTTACATGTTGATTTCATCCAAGTCCTGGAGCAAGCGACAACGACCCACTGCTCCCCTTCCCAGAGGAGAATTCAGTGTAGGATACAGCCTTCGTATTGAGTCCAGCGGATGCAGTGGACAAGCGGCTGACGAGCCAAGCAAACAGTGACAGCTGGAGACACAACACATGTAAACAACACACAGTCAGACCGTTTGGACAACACTTAGAAAGTGTGACAGACCAGCGAGGGAAAGTGTGGATGGGTGTGCACAGGTTTGTGTGTAGTGTGGGTTTGCGGTGTGGTGAACAATATTATAACTTTTTGAGGAGTTACAATTCAAAGGGAATGATGAGAAAGATTAAGTGAAATGTTATTAATCGTGACTTTATTGTCATGAAGTGCAGTAAAATGTGTGGGCATAGCATAAATGACTACTGACGTGGCCCCTAACCAAGTGTGAACCTATAGTGTTGTTGTTTGTGAAAGTTACAGACTGATGCCCATTATGTTGTACACTGTATACAGCCTATGGAAGACAATATCATTTAGCTTTTTAAAGCAGCATATCCAGTACCTCTTAAAAGGAATGGATTTTTTAATGCTAGGTAGCTATCCATTACTGTACATGCATGAAAAGTCAAGAAAGCCCATCTCCATTAGTATATATACGTTTGCCTTTTACTGTAACTCAAGCTATCACACACACACACACACACACACATGCATGCATGCTAGCACACACAACCATTCAGATCCATAACTTCTGAGGAACTTTTCAATAAAACAAGTAGATTCAATTGGAACTCATGAATATTAATCAACATTAAACTTTTTAATGTTGTTGTTGAAAGTTTTCCTCATACTTGTTGCTTCTTTTATTCAGATGGACCACTATTATGAAGTGCTATGCTTTTACAGTAATACTGCCTACTTAAGATAGTTTATATATAGTCTTACTGTAGCCCTTTACAAAAAAAAACCTTGCTGATCTCCAATCAATAAGTTAAAGAGCCTGTCCTGGGTTTGTGAAATGTCTAATCAGTGTCCACTTCTCCTTCCAAAAAGCTGACAATAGATCAGCCCTCGGACAACCACTTGGACAACCACTTGTAATCCTTCTGTTTGACATATTCACACACATTAAGAGGCTGATGCATTAATGATGAGACCTCCCCCTTACCGCCAGAGAAATAGGTACGAGTTTTATGTAGTTCATTAAATAATAACTGCATTTTCTTTGGCTGTTCTCTAAGGCCTATCAGTAACTCTCCTCGACCCGCCAAAGTATTCAGAAATACACAGACAGTATAGCAAAATGGCACCTTTGAACCTTTGCGGTAATTGCATCCCAGTGTCTGTTCTGAAAACACATGTTCCTGAACTTGAGGTGTTCCATCAGCCGGTCCCTCATAGAGGACACACAGCCTTTGGATGCCTTGGCCTTGTTCCCAATGACAACCGACAAAATATAACAGTATATTTCCATTAAGGCTTTTGTGGTTGCGCTTGATCAATATCTTGATATTGATCTTGAAGCGTATCCTGTGGACCGCAGTCATTCGTCCATTTGTTCATCACAAAAGGTGAGTAAAACACATAATTGTCCACTCCATTCTGATGTTTTTGTTCCTACTTCTCCTACTTCTCCTCTCATACTCATTCTTACACTTTGGACATTTCCTTCTTCTTCAAGTCTGCAACCTTCTTTCCATCACATTGATGAAACTGTTGTTTTCAGTCTCTCTGCACTGGCTTCCAGGTAACAGCATTTTTGAATTCCAAGAAGAAAATAAGGGAAGAGGGCACTGTTTGTCTTTGAGCTTGTTTGTTTATTTCAGAGCGGAAGGTATCCATCGACCTCTGCACTTTCCTCTGTCTTCCTGGTGATTTTCAAGCCCCTTCCTTGTTCCTGTGGCTCCTTCCTGTTTGGCCCTCACAGTCTGACAAATTGGCTTTTCTTCAGATGAGATGAGTGGGATTTGTGTCTGACCCTTGAGATGTGTGGGTATGTAGGTAGGTGTCTGTGTATCTGTTAGAGTGTTTGAGTATGTATGTGTGAGGATGAGTGTATCTATGACAAAGAAAAGCAATGAGTACAAAGTAATGCTCTTGTAACCTTGGAATTCTTGGAAACATCTTCCTACACTTGAAAAGTATGAATTAAAGAGACAATTCTGACCTGAAAACATGATGAAATACCTCAATCGGCAAATGTTGTTAAATAAACTGTACATTTATTTAATTATTTTAAATATTGATATTACGTGGTCCCTCTAGATACCTCTGAATATATGAGTATCCAGAAGTGTGAGCCAGCATGGTAGAGCTCCAGCTGGTCACAGGCGCTAAAGCCATGTGAGAACATGACTGATGGAATCCCACCCCCACATTCATCCCAGTCCTTCCTGCCAGGAAAGCAATGTTCACAGTGTTTGTTGCTGAGGGCTTCTTCCTAAATCAGGTAAAAGGCCAGTGGGAAAATGGGCAGTGACTTCCCTCTATTTGCCTTTACGTGTGTGTATTTGCGTGTGTTTGTATGTGTGTCTAACCTGAAAACAATTTGGTTAGGGCGTGCACATCTACACACAGTCCTCTAATGAACTGTAAAGATGTGAATCCCATTAGCGTGAGTGGTTGTGTGTTTGTACTGTGGCTGAGTGCGTGTCTGCATGTGTGACCTGAAAGTCTGTGTGTGTGCTTTTATTTGTGAATTCCCATCCATCTGTGAGTCCCAGGAAATAGGGACGGAGGTGCAGTTGTGTAGAGGAAGTCATCACTGTTTACAGGATACCAAGAGAGAGCGAGAGATGCTCTTTGCACAAAGGAAAGAGTGGTTAGGAATGGATGTATGACGCAGCTAGTCGGGGATAAGTGTCTACATTCACGTACAGAACTTGCGTGCCAAGTCCACAGTTGTAATTTCAGTTCCTGCTGTAGGGGAACACAAAAAAGGTTTCCAGTTGCTTTTTCTTGGGATTCAGTAGTTGTGCAAGGACAGTGTTGTTGAACAAATACCCCAAAATAAAAACATGCAGTGATGTTGATAATAAAAATGTGTGCCTTAAAAAAGAAAATTGACAACTCGTGGTTCGCTTAAAGGGACTAGTTTTACATTATGTATCGATTTTGGCACTTCACAATTTGTGTCATGGTATTGTTTGTTTATATCAGGACCATGTTTCAAGTCATTTCACTTTGACTCTAATGTAAACGATCCTCCACTTAAGGAACGACAGCCTGAGATGGGCCACAACAGCTTAAAAGGCTGCTGCTGACCTGTCAACAGTCCACAATATTCCTGCCTTGTGATGGATGTCTGACCATGAGCAGAACTCACCTCTAAAGGGTAATTTGTGTCAGTGGTGAGATATGGACCTGGCTAATGCTTGGTTCCATGCCACGCTCTCAAAGCTAAATTGCTCCATATAATAATAATGGCCACCAAAAACTACGTAACTAAATTGTAGCATCCATTTCCAGAGAGGTTGCCACAATGGGACATGTTTAAAGCAATTTTCATTAAATCTAGGAGTGGGGGTTTGAAAGCCTTTGAAAGCCACAGAGAAAGAGAGAGAAAGGCTAGACTGAGGACACAATTTTCACTTGCCTGGAAAAAAAACCTTTACGATTTGACACTAACATAGACATAACATAGGGCCTTGCTTTCATCAGATGCTAATCTTTAGGTAAAATCTGATCATAACCCATTAGAAACATAACACACAAAACAAACATTTTACATTTCATAGAATAATTTATTTTTCTAATTATGTCACTAACTAACTATACTTTTACTATAGCAAAACTATAGTTGTGTATGACAAAACACACAGACAAAAAGATGTTTAATTGAATTAGTGTATTTCCAATCCTGTGTCTGTGTCGAGCTAATGTATTGTGCACCCCTGCCCTTTAACATTCATACAATGAGCAGAGAGTCTAAATACTAAAAGAAAGATTAAGTTTTTTACTGAATATTCTCCCTTTCACGCATATACAGTGCAAACACACACACACCCAATCTGCTCCTCTGAGGCCAGAAAGACCATAGAGGGACCAGAATTTGAACTGGATGGATCAATGCAGTTGCTTCCAGTCTGCTGTAATGAATGGTTCTGGCCTAGTGCCAGGACAGGCTAATCTCTGCTGGCTAGTAGACTAGATGTCTCTCATAGCAGGCCAACAGTGTGCAGTCCTCTTCCTGGTTTGCTGCAGAGAGGAGGCATGCAGGCCGGCTCCAGACCAGAGGGTCTCTGCCTGAGGATGGATGAGAGAGCATCTGGGATCTGGTAAACAACCACGGCTGTGGTAGTGGAACACTGTTAGTCTTCTTTGCTTCTACAGTCCAATGTGATTTCATTGGTAGCCATTCAAAATGGAGCATGACAAGCTAATACTACAGATTTGCATTGATGTTCTGTCCATTACATGTACTCCCATCACATGATAATGCTAATTCTGTGTGGATTAAATGAGATTGCGCTACCCTCAAATATTCACATCAATAAAAGATTTCAACAAACTTCCCCAACTGAGTTTCATAAGTCTTTCATGTGTTTCATAAAAGTGGATCCTTTTATTTTATTTTTACCACATTTATTGTCTGTACTGAGACAAAAAGAGATGATTTCTGCTCAAGTATGGTTACACATTGTGTCAAGATTATGTTCAAGTTGTCATTTCTGTAAAGGAACACTGGTCCTTAGAGCAGCTAAGAATACACAGAGGAGATTGCTTACAGAAGTGGTCCCAATTCATTATTACAATAGGATATTGTCTACTTAAGATGAAGTAAGCAGCACACAAACACTAAGCGTGGAGGAGAAACACAAACACACACATTTAAACACTTTCACCTACACGTACGCACAAACACATACGTTACGCACACTCGCACAAACACACGACGTGTACAGTCACTCGTTATTTAGATTGATAACACCGACTCCACATTGATGGCTTTACATCACAGATCTACAGACACACTACGTACATTACTTACAAAAATCTGCAATATTTCAAAATATACAGTCAGTATTTACAGCTCAAGTATTCACCCGGTCACTTTTATACTATATAGATATTGTGAATTTGAAAGAATATACATCGATATGTACAGATTAAATACACAGGTTGAAGTACTATAATCATAGTTATTGATTGATCACAGAAAGCCTCTTGTCACAATAAAATAAATCTACACCACTGTCATTTGAAGTCATTTCTAAGTGTCTAAACGGGATTCATCCAATATACTCGTAACAATGTAAAGACACGATGCAAATGCAAAGGCCCTGGAGTTGCAGTTACCTCAGTAACTCCTTTATGATTTCTCGTTGTAAGACATCAGACATGGCATTTTTCAAAGTGAGAGTTTGGTCCATTGTGTGAACGCTTAGACCATAGTCCACCTGTACCTTCCCATGTGTCTCAGTCTAACATTTATGAACATAGCTCACAAAAAACAAACAGCCGTCTTCCTGGGTGCCAGGGATGGAGAGGGCAATTGGCAGTGCAGGGTAACCTTAGTGTGTGTGTGTGTGTGTGTGTGTGTGTGTGTGTGTGTGTGTTTGTGTGTGTGTGTGTGTGTGATGGTGTCCCTAAGACTGATATAGCTTGTGCTGTTTTTGTGCAGGATGTCTCTTAACAATCACACCAGGTCAAATGATGTGACCTGCTGAGTGGCGATCTATAAACTCTTTCATAGCCATTCTGCAGTGATAAGCCATAGGGCTGGCAGAAGACTGTGGTCCATCTGTTTAAGTGCATGGTAATCTATAACAATAATGTTGGTATGGTAGTGCTCAGCTTCCTGTGTGGGGGTGATTCCAACATAGATATATCTATGGTTTCCACTGTGAATTCATCCCATTGTGACCCTCACTCTCTCACCTCATGCGTTTCTGCTTCTGGTATTCAAAAGTAAACATTTTAGATGCGACCACCCTGTGTTCCACCAGCCAATGAGCATTTCAAATGTTCAAACATACAGCCATATCCATTGTGCTTCTAATGATTCAATTGTCTTTGTCAAGCACCGTGTGCTTGACTGATAAACAAGAGTTGCTTTTCTTTTTATCGCTGTTTGTGCCTTTATTAGAGTTACTTTTTTGTGCTGTGTTTGTTTTGTGTTCTCTTCCTACTTATCTCTCTGTCTTCTCTATTGCTACAAGCATCCGTATGATCCTAGTCAGTGCTGTGAATAGTGCTGTCTGCTCTGTGCTTCCCAGACAACTCCAGGGTCTTTGCTTGTCATAAAGTGCTCAAGTGAATCGGACGCGACAACATTACAAACTCTATAGAACACTACAAAACATCTCAGTAATGAAGACAAAAAACGTAAGGCTAACAGACACGGAGGTGCTGTTTAGGCACCAGCCATATGAGTGTGTTTCACACGTTGATGTGCTCCGTCTCACTGCTGACAGACTCACGGAGGGGCAGGACACAGTTTTACACTGTCAGATGCTCCACTTGTAGCCAGCAGCGACACCCTGTGGTCAAAGTCTGCTGTTGCAGTCACAAAACCAGTGTAGGTATTGTGTTTTTTTTCACCCCATTTCAAAATTCCAAAAGACAGATTAAACATTGTACAAATCCTCACCAAAAAATTAAAAGGCTTTTTTATCACCTGACAATTCACATAAATTGACATACACAAGTGCCCATGATATATGATGTTAGTATCTATTAAAATGTTAAGAGAACGTCCCATAATTTATTGTAAACTTCCTATCCATCTTAGTATTTTGGAAGTACAGTATTCACCACAATCTAAACATGCGTCTCTTGGCAGTACACCTGTTCAGAAGCCACGAGTCACCAAGTGTCGCTGTTGCGTTGCCAAAACATTGCCAGGGGCTCACAGCTGCGACTGAAGAAACTGTGAGTGTGTGTGTGTGAGTGTGTGTGCGCACGCAGGTTGTGTTGACAACAAGCGACAAAGTGCCTCCTCCCTCCTCCTCAATGGCATTAGGGAGAAAACTGGTCTCCATGGTGCGGTGCTGCAGCCAGTGACATACTGCTTCCCCTGGGTCGCACATCTCTATTTTTGCCACGTGCTCGCTCAGGAGAGGAGGAACTCGCAGCCTCCAGGAGCGGACGCCTGATCAAACGCTAACCCGTTTCCTTAGACCCTTTAGATGCACACTAGCTCCTACTCTGACCTTGATTCAAATGTGTGTGTGTATTTGGGGGGACGGGGGCGGGGGGGGGGTTGGGTATTGGTAAAGTTCCTGTGGGTCATCTCTCAGAGATGTTCTACAGACACAGGAGGGCTGTGCTTATCATGGTCAAACATCAAAACGACAACGTTGACCTTTGAACCTTAACACCTCAGTTCTAGTGCCACATGAACATGTACTATACAATATACTACACTGTCAATGCCATGGAGATAGGAGATTTATGAACGTTGATAGGCGCTACTACACTTCGACTACAGCTGAAATTTGTGATTTTAAATATTTATATATTAAACACTGCATTATTGTGTGTGTGTGTACACTGGTATTGATTCTGTAATGGTTTTATATACTGGAGGTGCTAACTTCCCTTCGATAGTTACAGTAGAAGATTCCTAGTGAGGATCAAGTCTTTCCACTCAATGGGCTAGTGAAGTAAGACTGTAGGGAAAAACTGATCCTGCAGATGGAAAAAAGAACATATTCTCTCAATCCCTTTCACCCTACAGTATGTGTTTGCCTGCTGGTCTTCACATCGTTCTAATTTACAGAATGAAGAAAAGGCCCAAGAGCTCCTTGAGGTAAGAACACTAACATTTGTCCAAATAACCAACTCTTGAAACTCCCAAGTTCAGCATAAGCTATTGCAGTGTTGGGGACATTTCAACAGAGCAAGAGATTCAACTGAAGTCAGAGTAGGCCCACAGACACTAATATAAACACACTATGAGCAAACAAGTACCTGCAGTACTGTACCCATGACAGATAACCAAATAACCTTAGTCTCAGAGCCGTCTACAGTCTGAACACCCTCAGGCTCACCTGCTTGCAGAGAGGACCTCCCCACATCCCTTTGTCTGCAGTAGATGACAAAGGAAGTCCGTATTCACAACTATAAGGACTCCATTTCCCATCATCCACTTTGTCGGCAGCCCTGGTGAGCAAGGGAAGAGTGAGGGAGTGGAGAACCAGGAAGATGGTAGAGGGACGTGGGTGTGGACGCTGCAGTGACAGTGGAACTCTCTGCCTTTTTCTCTTTAATTCTCTCTCTTTCTGCGTAGGGTTCGGGGTGGGGGGGGTGGGGGGGTGGTTTATCTGAAAGTTCGATTGGGGACAAATCATAGTTCAGACTCCGGAGAGGTGATATTCTGGTACCCGCTCTTGGGCCCGATGCCTGTGCCATAGTTGGTGTTGGTCATCTCGTGGGTGCCGCCCGGCCCCAGGTAGGCACGGTGGGCGGGCATGGGGGAGGGCGTCTCGCTGGGGTTCTTGTTGAGGATGAAGCGAGACTCATCCTGCTCCTCCAGGTTGGAGATGTCCTTCATCATGCCTTTACGGTAGGAGACGGACAGCTTGTTGGAGCCGTCCGACATGAGGTTGAAGCGTCTGGCAATGAAGACGATAGGCAGAGGCAGCATGGCTGAGATGATGAGAGCATAGGCCATGCCCAGGGCCCAGGGCGGGTAGCTCATGAAACGCTCCGCGCCCTAGGAGGAGAAGCAGACTAGTGTGAATACCGTGAAGGCTTCCAGGGAGTGACGTGAGTTGAACTCCATGAATCCTAACACACACACACAGACACTCTCACACACACTCTCACACACACACACACACACACACACACACACACACACACACACACACACACACACACACACACACACACACACACACACACACAGAGACACTCACAGACATCCCTTACTCTACAGTTAATGTATCGTGTTATGGGAGGTGGTTGCTGAGTCACTGACCAGTTCCTCCACCCAGGCGTTGTATCCCGCGGGACTGACGGCCATCTCGATGACAGTGGCAACAATGAGCACAGAGAGGCAGGCGGGGGACACATACTTCCACATGTAGAAGTAGAAACTGTAAGGCCTGAAGCCCAGCATGTCCTCCAGGTCCTGCATGAACCTGGGAGAGGACGGAGAGACAGAGAGAGAGAGAAAGAGAGAGAGAGAGAGAGAGAGAGAGAGAGAGAGAGAGAGAGAGAGAGAGAGAGAGAGAGAGAGAGAGAGAGAGAGAGAGAGAGAGAGAGAGAGAGGGAGAGAGAGAGAGAGAGGCATGGGGAGAATCATGAGCGAGAAAGACAGACAGAGACGGAGGAGTGGGGGGAAACTTTTTCTGACAAAGACTAAATCCATGACAAAGACTGAACCACAACTCTAGAGTCAAGCAAGCAAGGGTAAAGGTTTGTGTGGGCACTGACCTCTTGGTGCCGTAGATCCAGGCCACAGAGATGTTCTCTAGGATGACCACCACAGTGAGCGGGAGGCCGGCTGAGTAGTCGTCAAACATGGTGACAAAGTAGTTCCCTGAGCGCTGGACGAAGAGCAGACCCAGGAAGAAGGCCACGACACAGCAGCCCACTGAGGAGAAGAGGAGAACAGCACGGTTCTTTAACACTGCATGAGGAACCTAGCGAACCTGCGTGGGAGTCCTTGCTTAAGAGGTAGGGGTATCTTTCTCAAAACAAAAGACGTCGGAAACGAAACAAATCTGCCTGACATCCAAACCACCTTCTACGCAGTACACCTGCACTCATGGCCATACAGGCTAGCAGCTTTCCAACCCTTATCCTTTTCTCCATAAATACCCCTTAGAAATAGTTTCACATCTCCTCACCAGTGAGGATCTCCTTGCGGATCTTGAATGCGTCGAGGATGGGCGTGGTGATACCGGTCATGGTGCCTATCATGCTGCCCAGGCCCAGGTTGATGAGCATGAAGAAGAACATGACGGACCAGAAGGGAGAGCCCGGGAAGTGGGTCATAGCCTCTGTGAAGGCAATGAAGGCCAGGCCTGTACCCTGCACCGACTGCAGACACAGACAGAGCGGGAAAGATGGACAGATACCAACTGAAAGCAACTTACACTACAACTAATCACCACACTACTGATTTCCATCCTGAAAGCACAGCATAGTAAACCACAACCGTAGCATCGTCCACCGGGATCAGAAACACCTTTTAGAGACGACAGCACCAGCACGGGTCAGAAGATCAGATGGACGGTGGTTCCGCCGGCTCACCTTGTTGAGCTCGTCCTCCAGCAGACAGGGGTCCAACCCCAGCTGGCTGAAGGTATCCTCCTTCACGGTCTTGATGATGCCGTACATCTCCGTGTAGTCGGACGACGACAACTGAGAGAAGTTGACGTGGGGAGGGATGAGCTCTCGACTCAACACGCCCGTGTTCAGGTAGCCCAGAATCTTCTCTGCGTTGCTGGACACAGTCATGGAGTGAGGGGTGGGGTATAGTATTAGGGTTAGTGTTGGAGCTGTAGCCTGGAAGAAGCACTCATGTACTTACACATACTTCATCTTTCCAGAATGAATTCAGATGAACATTTGTGAATCTTTCCAGAATGAATTCAGATAAACATTTGTGAATCTTTCCAGAATGAATTCAGATGAACATTTGTGACCAAAGTCTAATGGTCAAATGTCATCTAGTGTTCCGACTATTCACACTACACAAAAAGCCCTACTGGCAACACTGGAGCAGTACAGAAGAGGTACTCACTCCACGACACACTTCTCGTTCATGATGTTGGCCTTGAAGCCCAGCACGGCAAACACCACCAGTGTGGCCAGGATGGAGGTGACGAAGTTGATGACGGAGACCAGCGCTGCGTCGAAATGGCAGTTGTTATCTCGCTTGTTGTAGCTGGAGAAGGCGATGACCCCTCCGAAGCCCAGGCCCAGAGCGAAGAACACCTGTGTGGCCGCCTCCCTCCACACCTGCGGCTCCAACATCTTCTCCAGCTGGGGACACGAGGGGGAGGTTAGGGGAGGTTAGGGGAGGTTAGGGGAGGTTAGGGGAGGTTAGGGGAGGTTAGGGGCGGTTAGGGGAGGTTAGGGGAGGTTAGGGGAGGTTAGGGGAGGTTAGGGGAGTTCGAACAGTGTTTCAGTGGTTATAGCCAAGGAACAGTCTGTATTATTCCAGGCATAGTCTAACAATAACTACATCTCTACTACAGTTCTGTATTAAATCCTTCTGAAGATATGGCGGGCAAAAGTTGTGCATACATTGTGCAAAAATAATGACAAAACCTTTTACTTATGGTATGTAGGTGGAGCATGTGCCATGTTTTTCCTTGCTATATGCTATTATTTGCTAGTATACAGTGCCATATAATAAATTAAAATGTAAAATATATTTTTTATATTAATGAATGTGTTTTGCCATGTCATTTCTGCTACATGTGAAGAGCTATCAGTACCCTCAGTCAACCATGAGATGGCGACAACAGCCAAGTTTTCAGTCTAATATGGGAGAAGCGCTAACCATTATAGAGCTGCAGAAATGTCTCAAACTCTGAATCCCCATATATGGACAAACACGGTTGTGCGTCATACAAAAGGTTCACTATGTATTAGGTATCCAAACATCCATGGATAGGGGATCAAACGACAGCAGAATTCTCAACACACTGCTCGGACTCCTTCCAATTTGAGACGCATCCCAGGGTCGCCCAGGCACACTGCCGTATGAGGACGTGTGTGTGTACAGAGACAGATACCGGGCTTCCTGCTTGGCAGGAAGTCCGAGCCCCTGTGTTTGAGATTCAGAGATAGCTGCGGTGTTCTTGGCGGCTCGCCCCCCTCACCTTGGGGGTGAACATGTGAGCGATGCCGTCCACGGCTCCTTTGAGGAGCAGGCCGCGGACCAGGAAACAGGCCAGCACCACGTACGGAAAGAGGGAACTGAAGTACATGACCTGGGAAGGGAGGGGGGAGAGAGAGAGAGAGAGAGAGAGAGAGAGAGAGAGAGAGAGAGAAAGAGAGAGAGAGAGAGAGAGAGAGAGAGAGAGAAAGAGAGAGAGAGAGAGAGATACTCGTTACACACCACCCTACCTGTAGGCTTGCGTGGTAGAGGGTCCACACCAACCCTAATCCATCACAGAGACTGAGACTGACAGGCCCGAACACAACACACACACAATGAGGCATGGGTGCGTCTAACATGCTCAACCCACACTCACACTAGAATAGAATGAATTGTAATGCATTTTTACTTCATTTCAAGCATCTGAAAATTGTTCCCAACTGAGGTTCTGAGAGTTCAGATTAAGAATTCATCCTACGGCATTTTGTGGATTTCTTTGGCATTCCTGTTGTATGTTTTAAATGTGTCTGTTCTTGGCACCCTCTTTGGTTATTCGAATTTCCTATTCAAAAATGTGGGTTGGATGTTTTGTTGTGCTACATGACTCATTCTCTGGAAGAAGATCAGAGGACACAGTTATGGACACAGCCAACGCATCTTCTCATCTTCATTGTGAGTGCGGTTAAACCATACCATATCCCTTTTTCATGCTTTTCCCCTTATAGCACAAATAATCACCAAAACTGAACAGAAAAACAGTCACAGGTTTTAGCACCACAGCTTAGACCCAGGACCCCCTGGAAAGTGGTTCCACAACAGTCAATTTAAGTCTAAATATGATTATATAAACAACACCGTATATGTTTCTCTCTGCTCTGTGTCCGATCATGATGTGCCGGCTTGCTCTGGAAGTGTCTTCAAAGTCAACTCTCAGTCCCTGCGGCTCAGCCCGGGAGACCCCTCACCTTGCCGGATGACTGGATGCCCTTGATGACGGCCAGACAGACGATAATCCAGGCGCCCAGCAGAGACAGGACCATCCTCCAGTTGAGGCCCCCGGTGTCATCGATGGAGCTGGTGATGTTGAGGGTCTGGCGGTACCAGAAGTATGTAGTGGCAGAACTCTTCTCACACTCTGGCTCCACAACTACAGAACGGTAGAAGAACAACCAGACACAGATAGGAATACATGAGTAGATTCCTAAAATCCACATTTTTATTATATTTAAAAGTCCACATACAGGGTTAATGGTTGACATTCTTGGCTGCTTGCTGTAGTGAATGTGCAAAGTAAGGGCTTGTTTTGAAATAAAACCCATTAGAGCCTGCTACGTTGGTTTCAATGTGAACCCAGCACAGGGGAAGCTAATGTCAATGTGCATTGAACCCAGCATGGAAATGTTCATGCTAACATGCAGCGACCCCAGCATAGGGAAGCTAATGTTCACATGATTTACAGTGAAACTGGCTTAGGGAAGCTACAATGCTAACTCTGCTCTGTCTAAACCTGTGTGAGCCTCTGTCAGTCTCCGGAGGCTACCAGCTGCTGGGCTTTCAGGGAACTGACTGCGTCGGCGGGATCTGGCCTCCTGACAGCCTGCTCTCTCTCATCGGGCATCACGCCATGCCAGCTCTGCAGTCAGCAGAAAGCCCAGCTGCTTGCAACAAGACCTTGAAGGACTGTTTGACTTGACTGAGAGGGCGCTGCGAAGCACGAGAAGAGACGAACTGTGCAGCCTAATGAGATGCGGCTTAGTCTTACATTCAGATGCATCTGTTTGCGTTGCATCTTGCTGTGTTGGACTGCAGGGTTTTGTATTGTGGTCTGTGCTCAACTGGCTTGAGCCGACGTGTTGTTTCTATGCTTTCCTGGACTGTAATGGAGTTTTGACTGTGCTGCACTGTAATTTACATGGGTTTGGCACTCACTGGCTTGGGTTCCATTTCTCCTGATTGGACATTCAGCCCAGGGCAGTGGGTACTGGAAAGACTGGAAGAAGTAGAAGATGCTCCAGCCGATGATGACGTTGTAGTAGAGACCCACAAAGCCACACACCTGCAGGCAAAATGAAAACCATGCCCCGTTCTCAGAAACACAACTTATTCAACGACGCACAAACATCGCTGAGCAACACAGGTAGAACGCCCCGCAGTCCTGAACGCTCCCTTCGTAATCTGGGGCTTTGCTCAGACTCACAGAGTGGGCCTGAGTCGCAGTGCGTATGAATAATTGAGGTGTGTTCTCTCGGCAGCCTGTGTTGAGGACCTATGTGGGTGTATTTATAGCTGCTAAAGCTTGCGCTTCAATGCCCCAGGCTCTGAGAACCTGCTTTTATCAGGCACTGACTGACCGGGGGGACGAACGGACAGGAGACATCCTGGTGTTGCAGCTGCTCTCTGAGCTGCCTGTGGACACCAGCCTGGAGGGTGTGTGTCTTCGACCACAGTTGGCTGGTGGGATGTGACAGACGATGAGGACAAGGAGCAAGGAGGAAGCGGTGACCGGTGCTGGCATCCGCCTACCTTCTGCTATTACCTAATCTGAACCCTTCTGCTATTAACCCAAAGCCTGACCCTCACACACTGGATACACTGATACCTATACACTGGGCATACGGATCCCTAAAACAATCGGCTTACTGGGCCTGGGGACGAGAGAGTTAGCCGGCACTGGCTTTAGAATGTTGTGTCTGGTGTCTCAGTGCGGCTGCTAAAATCAACACTGCATGGCCCCGCTAGTGGTCAGACAGGAAAAGCATTTTGCTGACTTGGAATGTTACTGCCCTTCAGGCTACCAACATCAGACGGAATGTGTGCAGTCGTCGTGGCAACGGCACAACCGAAGCCAGCCACCGAGGGCTGCTCAGGTCTGCGTGTAAAGGACTTGGCGTCTGCTCACTGGGACTTACCATGAGACTGGACACGCCGATGCCCCCTAGCTGTGGGTAGACGTAGTTCCACACCCCGATGCTTCCACGCCTGATTCTCTGGCCCACCGCCAGCTCCAGGAAGAAGAGAGGGATGCCGATGATGATGAGGAGGATGAAGTACGGTACCAGGTAGGCACCTGGAACACAGGGAGGGAGGGGGAGGAAGACAGGGAGGGAGGGGAAGACAGGGAGGGAGGGGAAGACAGGGAGGGAGGGGGAGGAAGACAGGGAGGGAGGGGAAGACAGGGAGGGAGGGGGAGGAAGACAGGGAGGGAGGGGGAGAAAGACAGGGAGGGAGGGGGAGGAAGACAGGGAGGGAGGGGGAGGGAGGGAGGGGGGGAGGAAGACAGGGAGGGAGGGGGAGGAAGACAGGGAGGGAGGGGGTGGAAGATAGGGGGAATTACATCCCAAGAGTTAGAGGGATATCCAAATCTTATAACATTTATTTGAGAGTTTTTCTATTTTATTCCTGTTCTATTCTATTTTGTTCATTTGACTAACTCAACATTTTGGGGACCATTCACATTGTCCTTTAGTGGTCTATTTTTGTAGTCTAATGCCTGCTCTCTGTGCCTCTCTCTAATCCACTTTTGTCTAAATTGCTCCCCCCAAGTCCCCCCCCCCCTTAGCACCCAGCAGAAGAGAGAGTGTCAGCCACTCTGGAATAAACCTGGGATGTGAAGACCTTGTGACGCTTCAGCCAGAAGAAGCACCATGGTGACAAAAGACTTTCTGGAAAGGGGGAACCGGATCATACTGGTTTACCTGAAAGCAGCCCTTACCTGCTTTCAGAGAGCAATTCCCCTTAATAGTACACTGGGGAGGACTGAGGGTTGGGATCAACTCTTCAAAGAAACCCTAGCAGCTCTACAGCCGTATACAAGCAATAAACTTCACACAAAATACCCCAATATTGCAGCACAAAGGAACACCATTATTTGGAGTGAGGGGTTTATAATATAGGACTGAGTGCTCTAATACTATGTAGGCTTTGTTCAATGTCAAATCTGTAGGACTTTGATTAAAAGGAAATTGCATGTCTCTTGCTGAATACACAATGGGGGGAGGGGGGGGGGGAGGGAGACAGACAGAAAGACAGTCGGCTGGCTTATCATTAGAAAAGGGATTGAAACTACTGTATGAACTGTCATGGTGTCAGGTTTCAGTGAGGAAACACACACACACACACACAAACACAGACACACACAGACACATAGACACACACACACACACACACACACACACACACACACACAGAGACTAACGTTGTATTTATATATTGGATTATACTGTATGTTATCACACATACAATTAGTATACACACAACACCCACAACAACAAACTGTCTGAAAATGATGAGCATTTAATGGATATACTCATATGTTTAAGAGTATAGTGTGGAGAGAGAGAAGAGATAAATAAAGCAAGGGAGGGAGAGAAATAAGAAAGAGAAAGGAACAGAGACAGAGAGACAGAGAGAGACACAGAGAGAGAGACACACAGAGAGAGAGAAAGAGACAGGAGGAAAGAAGCACCCAAGCCAGACAAATGAAACTAATATGGTGTTTTTCAGTCCCTGATGCATATCCGGTGGAGCCAGAACCATATCACACTACATATCCCAGTGAGGCTTTTTATGCCCGGGCAAAGCACTTATTCAGTGTGGGGCTTGTCATGGCAGAGTAATTGGATGACAGAAATATATGCAGTGAAAGAAAAACACGAGGATCACATTATTAAATGTGTTGTACTTCCAACTAAACAAGATACCTCGGGTGTGAAAGGTAGGATGATGGATAAGGTGACACGGTATATTCAGTGGCCACGAAAAGATGCACACATTTGCTCAGCAAGACAACTCCTTCTCTCACATCCAAGTAAAGTGCAGTAATCCTCCAAGAAGCTGAACTAAACAGTAATGTTCTCACCATCTCCATGAAATGAACAACAAACTGCATACAAATCAATGTGTCAGCAGCACTGTGCAGCAGGAATATACTTGGAGCATTTTCATTGTGTTGATCTTTGGATAAAGAGCGATGGTAAATGATGGGGAATAACAGGCATCTGCATGGACAGACATTGTTCTGTCAGACCAGTCAGGTGTGAAATCACAGGTAGTTATATAGCACATGTAAGAACAGCACGAGCTGTCCCGTGGTTTGACCCTAAAACTCTTTTACTGAGACAAGCAAAAACACACATTCCATTGTCTCTCCATACACACACACAACAGCACTCTGAGACGATGTCTCTATGATGTGTTTCGGCAAGGCAGCAATCAATTGCGGCACAGTAAATAGAACAGCAATCAAATCAGCTAATGTAATTACCATTCTCAACCAAGCCCAACACATTCCACGCCTGGGCCCCAGAAATACATGAGCTGTGGCCTGTTAGCTAGGTAACTGTGAAGGTATGATACTGTTCTTGTCTTTCTACACCCTTCGTTTCAGATGTGTCTGAATAAAAAAAAGACATGTGACCCACCTCCACCGTTCTTCTGACACAGGTAGGGGAACCGCCACACGTTCCCCAGGCCCACAGAGAAGCCCACCTGGGCCAGGATATACTCCAGCTTGTTGTTCCAGGCCGGCCTCCCCTCTTCGCCGTCCGGGTCTGGGGAGGGCAGCAGGCCCTTGCCGGGGGCGATGGCCCCTGGGCTCAGACCCATGCTCATCTGACTGCTCTTGTAATCCATAGGCTGCTCCAGAGCCAGCAGGTCGGCCACGGACTCGGTGACAGGCTCATTGCTGTGTTCGCGCTGGGTCACTTTGCTGTTCTTAGGCATGGTGTCGGGTCTGCTGGTGGTGGGGTCTTCTAATGTTCGGGGCCAGAGGAGGAGAAGGAGGCCCAAGGTGTTGAGGGTGACAGACACAGGAGAGACCTGGGTGGATTAGCTGTGAATAGAGAAGTTTACAGATGGTTAGCGATTTTGCCTCGCCATAACCACACTTATACGCTGTCTGAGAAGAACCAGTGCAATGGGAGGATTTAAATGAACCAGTCTAGGTTCTCAAGATGGATTTTTGAGATATTGATGTTATACTTCGAACCCACAATCCCCAGTGCAGGGATTATGCCTTATCACAGTTAACCACCCAGCAAACTAATATAGAACTGAATATGTCCCAGCCCAAAAAGGGATGCACTGCTTGAGTTCATGAGTAGAGGAGTCTAATCTTTGTGGACACTCATTTACTTACAACTCACAAGATGGGTCCTAAGAGAGGCAGAGGCAGCCAGTCAGTGACAGATAATGAGTTTCAAAGTTGCCCCATCACACCCCTCAAAAGGTCAAAACTGCCAGTCACTGGCCAGACAAAGCCTTGAGTGTGCTGACAATCTTAATCAGGCTTCTGCAACAAATGCATTTAGAGGAAATTATTCAGTAGATTATGTGTTTGATAGATGAATAACAAGGCAGACGATTTATCAGATGTTTATTTATAAACATGGGCAAACCTGAATGTATTGTGTTTTGCACAATGTAACATCAACTAAATCCAAGAATTGTGCTTATTCAGTTAACGTTCATGAGTATGAAAGACATTTGATTATTTAAGGCACAATACACACTGAAATCCATTCAAGTCAGATCACGTGACCAGCTGCTGCTAATCACAAGAATCACAAGTGCTGTTTATCTGTCTTGTGACTGTTCTTATGAGAATAATAAACAAGTTGGCTATGGAAATTCTGGATACGAAAAGTGACATTTTATACTTACAAATACTAGGTGTAAATTCAGCAGTAGAAAGAGCTCAGTTAGCCTACGTATCGGCATTAGGAATGCCTCGATGTTAATTATCTAAATTAGCCCTTGCCTCACGGTTATCAGCAGATGTGTCTGGAGAAAGTGTAAATCCCCCATATTCACATGTTGAGACTAACTTTGTGGAGGTTAGTGGTGAAATCCTGTAGTCCTCTGGGCTGGTCACTAGCCTTCTTCAGACTCTACTTGTTTTAGCTCACAGCTAAAAGAAAAACAGACTGTGCCAATCCTGCTCTAGTACCACAAGTGACTTAGTCTCTATTTTCTGAGGAAAAACTTCCTTAACACAGAACATACATTGATAGTTTTGTGAGTGAGCATTTTATGAATGTATCACAAACAAACACAGCATGAAATGTTTGGCATTTGCCCAAAAGGAGTGAGAAAGAGAAATTTGATGATACATATATGGTTGATTAAATGTCAGACAGCAACAAGAGAAAAGATAACCAGGAGTCAAGATGTTTTTTTAATGGCAGGTCATATTCAAAGTAAAAAAAAACAATCTAGGGTGCTGTTTTGGTGACTGGTGAAAGACCAGACACGTCACACGAGACAGTCAAAGCAGGCTTGTTTGAATCTAAAAAACATCACAAAGCTTTGAGGGTCAGAAGACTGAGACCACATGTGCAGTGACTTCTTAAGAAGGTGGCCAGCCAGCCAGCCAACCAGCCGGACCACCCTCAGGACTGGGCTAATAGCTGCACGCACATTGCATTCCTCAACCACAGGCATCCCTGCAGTCACGACATGCAGCAGCTCTTCTGACATACCTCCCTTCCCAGCTCCCACAGCCTCTCACAAGACAATACTAGGACTCATGGGATTTCTGCTTCCTTACAGAAGCCTACACGAAAGCTGAGAAGTGAGGTCAAGGATTGTGGTGGTGAACAGAATACTTCAGCTGTAAAAATGTGGAGAGATTACTTAAATTCTTGGCCTAGTTTTAAACTTATGCAAGTCAAGTTGATCGAGTTGGTAGGCAGCTAACTGTCCTAATTATTATTGAGCAGTGACGGTGGGGGGTATGTCTACAGAAATAGCCCGAGTGATTTCCTCCTGAGCACCAGGAAGTGTGAGTAGGAGGAACTGAGGAGAACAGCACACCACAACATCCCCGATCACCAAGACAACCTGTCACTCTGGGGAGACTTTCTTATCAACTGCTTCTAAGTGGTGAATGATGATATCTATGATCTGTTTTATTTCCCAGTAACACAGTTACTCATCACATCTTATTCTGAACAGATATACAGTGATACATAGACATGTACATTTGTCACAAGTGCGAATACTGATTTAGTGGCTCTTGGAAAAAGACACTAAACTGTCAAAGGGGTCAAATCTGATGTGGACAAATATGAATCTGTGCCAATATCTATTGTGCCAATCTCTCCACAGGGGAGTTGGTCTAGTTGAAGCAAGCGTACAGGTTACTACACATTCTGAGGAAGATATTCACTCCTGTCTAGTGAGGTTGCTAGGCAATGGCTTTCAATGCAAAATGGAAATGCCATCTCTGCAGCATCAGTAGGGCCCTCTCTCAGTCTCTTGTACTGGCTGACTGACATGATAGCCATTGAAGGACTGCTGCAACTGACAGTGACAAGACCTTAAATGAAAACAGACTGGTAGCCACATCAAAGACTAGTGTCTTTGCTTGTCTTTCTGGTCCAAGCAGAAAATGTGGTTTGCCAGTTCAAATTCACATGCAGTCTTCAGGCTGTTCAGAATGTTTACATAAGATAACGTTTACGTTAAGACAAATGGTTGAAAGAAATGACTGGAATTCATAATTTAGAGGCAGGTGTTTTAGAGGCAGCTTCTATATTTGGTTATGAATTTGCGTGGCCATCTGACATGGTAAATCCAAGGCCCGACTGACAATCTACACCAGGGCTAATGTAGTATCCAAAATGTGGAGGAGAGCAAATGGTGTACGTTTTAGGACGGTCCGAAGCCTTAATCCTTTATTGGCTACTACAACGTAACCTTCCTTAAACCTATCACAGAACGACCAAGGTCAAATAAGTGATAACAAATACGGCGCACGCGTGGATATTTATATTGAGCGGTAGCCTATTTCAACGTTCCACTTATACAATTTCACTGAGGGATGTCTACACGGGTCGGGATCAATTAATTTGAAGTCCGACGCACTGATGTTCTGATCTGTAATGAGAGTCTAACCATCTCCGAATGGTAAAGGAACGTTTTCGATATACGTATGTCTAACCGCTAGGCAGTGGAGATGAATGAAACTGTAACATTTGACATTTGACAAATGTGTCGTATCTCACTCAGTTACAAATACATCAATTATAATAATTGTCAGCCTACTGTGAATAACTGTATGCAAGGTGAATCCCCATGAATGCACGGTAAATTCACATTAACGCACGTGAAAATTGAAAATCTAACGAATGCACGTTTACATTTATTCTTACCTTATTCGAGATGCAAGATGCCGTGGAACAAATTTCTTTATAACTTGAATAATCCCGTGTGTGTAACTATAATCAGTTTTAGCTCAAGCGCAATCTTCGAATACAGCATCTCTGCGCGCACAGAGATGAAAAAATCACCGCTCCACGGAATTGACTTGCGGTGAGGCGCGTCAAGTCTGACGCAGCCAGCCACTCAAACCTGCACAAACTGCAGGCATAGGCAACATTAATAGCTAAAAACATCAACCTTAACCGATATGACAACTGAAGGTTTTATGTAGGCCTACATAAAATATGTACATATTTTTGGCATTCACTCAATTTATAGGCCAATAATTTGGGGTTCCACGTGGTCGTTGCGGGACAATTGAACTATCCATATGATGTAAAATAACTAACTATAGTAAAGTCACGAAGCCTGACGCAGGTTGAGTCACCAGCTCTTGCTTACGTCAGTAGTGGATACTTCCCCGTCTTGTACAGCATCTGCTGCAGATCCTTCGGGTAATAACAACACAGGTAGCCTACCAATCTCTACCACCGGTGTAGGCTATAGTGCAATTAATTAAGTCCACATCAAGTAGTTTTTTTACCATTGAGATTAAATGGCCTGAAGCACATTCTACACATAGCGAATTAGCTGCTGTTATCATACAGATTATGTTATTTTCTTTGTGATTTGATGCGGGTGTCTCGCAGTTAGTTTTGTACTATTTTAGAACTGTAACTGTAATCTTACAGTCTGTATTGATAACAGTGAGAAACTGCTTTCAAAATGTCACATCAATCTTTCAACCTCATATCTTTAACATGAATGTGATAATATGACACATTTTAAGGGGAACATAGCCTGTAGGATTAGTTATTTTATTACAGCTAAATCATACAAGTTATTCTGAAAATCTGTTGACCAAACACTGTACACTATCTACCCAAACAATTTCAGAGACAGATTTTAAAAGAGACAGTTTGTGTCATTTTTCTTGGTGACAGCAGAGATTTACTCTGTCCTTGGCTCTATTTAGTTCTGCTCTGTTGAGTATTTTCATGGAGTTTTGAATAATGTTGTCCTTCTCGAGGATATATTTCAGTGTGGATGACTTTTTTCTTGCATCAGCCATTAGTAGAGCCATATAGAAAATACATAACATCAACAGAAAGTATTTCAGAATCAGTATCAGAATTTGTTTTATTCGCCATGTAAGTTCACACAAACAAGGAATTTACTGTGGTAGGAAGGTGCATACAATAAACATATACAGATCTTAAATAAAAAAGTAGAATGTTTAAAAGTATTTTGGAGCCATCAATTTATATACCGTACTTAACAGTTAGAGTAAGCCATGACAATCGCACTTGAAATTACTTGACAATGGTTTTCTAGTTGCTCATGATCTCCTTGGAAGATAGTCTCTCCACGGTAGATACTCTGGAAGTAAGATAAGCCCCTTCTAGAGCTAGTGGAGACAGTCCCACTGGAACACAAGTAGACACTCCTCCTAGTATCACAAAGCTGTCCACACAACTCAGTTTGGAACCCATTCATTTAGGAGTTTATAAGGTATAGAGTGGGAAATCATGCTTCATGGAGAAACGATGTAGAGATAAACACAGGAACATGTGGACCCTGTTTACATGTCGGATCCCTCTTTTGGTTAAAAAGAGACTGTGTTGAAAGGTATGCTTGGTAACAGGGATTCATCTCATCGAGCCTCAGGACCGTTGGTCTGCCTAGCTTCCCACCCACGCAGAGCACATCCACCCGCACAGAGCACATCCACCCACACAGAGCACATCCACCAGCACAGAGCACATCCACCTGCACAGAGCACATCCACCCACGCAGAGCACATCCACCCACGCAGAGCACATCCACCCACACAGAGCACATCCACCCACACAGAGCACATCCACCCGCACGGAGCAAATCCACCCACACAGAGCACATCCACCCACACAGAGCACATCCACCCACGCAGAGCACATCCACCCACGCAGAGCACATCCACCAGCACAGAGCACATCCACCCGCACGGAGCAAATCCACCCACACAGAGCACATCCACCAGCATGGGGGAGAATCTTTGGTCTGCTTGGTGTGCATGTGCCCCTGTGCATCACAAAGCTGGGTGTGAACACACGCATGCGCACCAAAACGCACGCCTGCACACAGTTTCTCTCTCACATACACAAACCGACACACACACTATTTTGAATATCATCACAAAAGAACGGACATGTGCACACTAACGCACACACAAACACACACACACACGGTATATGAACACAATACATTAGCGTGCACAGCCACAAACACCCCACTGCCTGCTTCCATTCCCTCATGTGACTCACTTTTCCAAAGGCTGACTGCTGGGATCAGTTGCTATGGCAACCCTAGATCATATGATAGTTACTCACTGTGAGCTTTTCCTTTTTTTCCGAAATTTCTAGCACCTCCTGGCTTTCTCCTGTATCATTGCTGTGAATGGAGTAGTGAGATGTACTGTAGGCTATATCTTGCTATTTCACAGGATATGACAGAGTAAAATGCCTGTGCCGCTCTGGAGCTGTGTTGCTGTATACAGCTATGATGCATGGTTGTGTTTTGTGTGTGTTTCTGTTTGTAAATGTGTGTTCGTAAGTGAGTGTGTGTATGTGTGTGTGTGAGAGGGTGGTGACATGTTTTGTTCATCTCCAGCCGTTACATTAAGTAACGGGAGACAAACTGTCCTGTGATTCATGACAGTACAACAAATCTGCTGCAGTATTACTCATCCAGTACTGGCAGACAGAATGGTGGGTGATCTGCCTGTTTCTGAAATGACACAATGATTTATTTGCTAATGAGCTATATAAAAATATATATAGGTTAGCACCTCATTAAACCTGCCAAGAAACATCAAACCTATTTAAAAATGGACTGTACTATCACCAGATTGGATATGTTGGCAGGGATTGTCATACACTATCCCTCTGTTAAACTGGACCATTGTCTAGATATGGACAAAGGGCCAGACTGGAGAAGAATCACCAAAGGACTGCTACAGCCTGTCACCCTGATCTATCTTGACCTTGAGGAAGATGATGCAATGCCTGTTGGCCAGTTGGTCCTTTGGAGGCAGTGTTTTATATTTCATGTGCAGTTAAAAGAGGGTTGAGAGTCATAACGAGGTAATGGGGCGTTAGACTGGAGCGTACATTTTTATCACGAGACACTCATTAAGATGCCCTGATTTACAGTGAGGTTGAAGGTGTTTAGGACCCACCGGATGAGAGCAATGTGATGATTCAAACCCTAAGCAAAGTCTCATACTAGAGGCCTGACTTACTCTATCATCTGGCTTACGGGCACTGATTTGATCCTTGAAATGAATATCATATGACATGTTCATATCAGGTGAACAATGATGCATCATTACACCGTGTTAAAAGGGGTTTGATGCTGTTATTTCAAATAATTAAGTATTGTGGAGGGTGCTGATGCGTATTTGAGCTTATCTTATTACAAGAGCCAGCCAGAAGAACGCTCTGCCTTATCTCTGGCCCCAGAGGCTGTGGTTGCCAGGGTACAAATCAAAAAATGATGGTAAACACCAGGTGAGTCAAACCATGTTAATGAGAGGGGTATGTTTACACAGCTGTGGCACAAGCCCGCTGAGAATGTTCTCCCCCGTTCCCCCCTACCAGCCACCAATGGTGCGGTCTTAATTCCGTCAGTCTTGACACTCACACCCCTCGGGTGCTGACGCAGAAGCTGGGGGACGATGAGAGGGTGGAGGGACGGAGTGGAAAGGAGGGGAGCGTCTCCACCCACAGACTAGGCTACCTACTCCAGCACTTCTAAGAATAGACAGACAGAGATATGGGGTGAAACACAAACACACAGGTGCCTTGAAGACTCCCACACTCCCAGAACGGCATATATCCCTCTTCTATACTCGGACAGATGCACAAGGATGCCCGTACTCAAAACAAGTCGGATATGACATGTCAGGATTCTCATTCCATGTTCCATTCCTCTGGGTTGCCAAGCAACAGACAAAGACAGTTTCCTAGTGTTGTCCTCTGCTCTGCTTACTAGACATCTGACCCAGCTGCTTTCTTGAGAAAGGCCTGATTAGCTCGGTGATAAAGGTTCCTACCTCCAATGGAGAAACCGACACAGATAAAGAAACAGACACAGGTGGGGCAAGCACAGGCAGATAGCCGCGGGCGCTATTGACATCGGTGATGAATGTGGGTTGGTGAAATCAATAACAGCGTTTTAGTAGCTCGCCCACCGTTTCGGCATGCTGCCATGGTTATGTCTGTGTTTGTACAGGCATCAGGCTGAGACAAGAAATAAGGGGTTGGTTTTGACCCTGGATGTAGACAGGAGAGCAAGGCCAGTATGGTGAATGGATATGGTTTGACATGGATGTATTGAGGCTTTGGTAGGATTAAAGTAAGGGTCAGTTCAAAGTGCGTACAGTATTTTAGTCATGAGTGCAGTAGCCTATATCAATAGTACGAGTCCCATGGCAGGCCTGTGAAGTATGTCGATCATATATCAGAGATAACAGAGACCTCACAGAAGCTGTGTGTGTGTGAGAGAGATAGATTAAATATGCTAAGCTTCACAAGACCCTTTGAGAGGTAACTGTTCGTCCCTGACACCAGAACCAAAAATAGAACATGTATTATAGCCTCAGTAATTTCATCACTCAGGATTGTGGGATTTATCAGCCATTTTGTCTGCGGTTGTGATGCAAAAACCCTGACGTATGGATTATAGTCTCCTCCAGTACTCATTCCTCATCCTTCAGCCCTGACTTTTTACTGGCTCCCGTAAATCATTGTTACATAGCATGAGCACTTTCCCCCTGAGACAAAAACATCATGCTGATCAATGGATCAATCAAATAGATGCATGAGGCATGAAAATGTGACTCTCATTTCTTGCCTTCTTAGTCACTGATGCAAGTTTAATATTGCAAGGTGCACCCCTGAGGCCAAGTTCCTAGATGACTGACAAACCATCTGGGAACTGTGTTGCCGGCAGTGTGTGCGTGTGTGGGGGGGTAGGTGCAGGGGATCAGAACAGCCTTGCAGATCATTACAACACTTTGATCCCTCTGGTCAGCCTGGAACAAAGGGATGCAAATTACTGTCAATGCTACATTCACTTTGCAATTAGTTTAGTGGGAAGTTGTAAATTATTTTTTTACCTCCAGTGTTCTCTCATGCTGGTGTAATCGTATACTGTAATCCCAACGGAAACTAGAACAGGATTGCCTTTGTCATGCCCTTGGGGAAATGCAATGACTTGTGAAATTACACAAATATTGTGTTTTCTGGTGGCAGTCACATCACCGTCACATCACCAGCTGTTGCCTCAGAACACGTCTTCCATCGCCTTCCTCTGTGACGTTTAGAAACATTGTCTGAAGGTCACATTTTACATTTTAGACCTGAAATGCTTCTGATGTTGTTCACATAAGACATAGCAAGCAGCATTGAAATAAGCCAAATTCATATGGCCTGGTTCTCTCCAATGGACCAGAATCCCACCAGTGGACCAGATGGCTGTTGAAGGAACCTACTGTGGCTGAGGCCAATGTTCAGTGCTGTAGCTCAATGACCGCTTACATAACTCTGCGTGGGATAGTGAGCTGGCACATTCACATTGTAACAACATGACTTACAGACAAGTAACGGGCCTGGTCAAAGGAAGACAGGTTACTGACTGTATGTAGCTTCACACACATTTTATATCTTGCTATCAGAGGGTCAAGCACCTTTTGATCACTATGTCTACATTTTGTTTTGATTTCAGATTTAGTTTTTTAAGTTGAGTGCTTAGCATTTTAAACATATATATATATACACATATATACTGTATATGTATATTGTCCTGTATCAGTAAATGTGTATAATAATCATTATTTTCACTCTCAATTGCAATCGCATTAACTTGTAGTCGTTTAAATTCAAATGGGGTTGTGTCCTTGCAGAGAAAACAATTAGTAATGGGCTATTGGTTGCTTTACAAAATGAGAAGTTGACTCCAATCCTTTTGCCAACGTGGATGTTCTCTGATCCATGGAGGCTCCTGAGCACACACTGTGTGAGGAGTGCGCATGACTGAGCTCATCAGAGCTCGACTAAGAGCCCGTGGATCGATAACGTGGCTTCAATTAAATTAAAATGTTTTAGCTATGTCAATCATTTTTGAATTTTCAGATGACTGTCAGTAGCCAGGATTTTGCTAGATCAATGCCAAATGGAACACTGGCTGAATACTTTCATTGGTCAAAACTGCAATCAACTCCCATGCCCATGGTATTGTGTGTGTGTTTGTGTGTGTATGTGTGTGAGTAATGATGCTTGTGAACTCTGCCATACCTGTCTGTTATGTGTTGTTTCTGTCTCAACATCCTGGTTAACCAGCCGTGACCTGAGTAGATGTCTGTGATAAGAACTGAAGAAATAAGGGGACATCTTATGTTCATTCAGTGCCTGTTTCAACGGTACTGTCAATAACAGGGCATGCAGGTCACGTTCCTGTATTCAACTGAAGATGAATACAGTATTCACGTATCTCTCTCTGCTTTTTCAGATTCTACAACTTACAAGCAAACTATAAGCAACTAAGGCTATTTTTAAGAATGCACATGTGTACTTATAAGTGCAGACTCCAAAACTAGGGTGCAGGGCAGTGACTCATGCCCTCTTATTCCTTGTTCCTGTAGGCAAGACAGAGTTTGAGTTAAAATACAACAACTTGATTTATTAGATGATTCATAGATTCATGACTTCATTCATTTGTTTGTTTATTTAGGGAGGAGGCAATAAAAAGCATTTCAATGTTACCTCAAGCTTAAATAAATACAATGTTTTAGGTGAAGATTACTTACAGGACCGTGATATTGCAGTGCCCTCTACTGGCAAAGGACACATTTGCACAAAATTAGACGAGGTCACTGTTGCTAAATGTAATCAGTAGGAAACGAAGGAGGTTGGTGTCAAGCTTATCCCACCACAAATCTGCTTCCTAAGCCTACATTCATCAAGAGGCTTTTCAACGTTATGTTTTTCTATTTGTACGTGTGTGAATACCCATAAGCATCACATTTCTCAACTCTGTGTATCTGTTTATCAGTTTATAACTCAGGTAATCAAGCTCTGACAGCTAACTGAACCAGCTTGGTAGAGTGGTATGATAAAATATCAGGTGTGATGAGGATGATGTATGTATGTGTTTGTATTTACAGCATGTGAGAGTTAGGGGGAATAGTTTTCTACGCCGTGTTTCCAAGTCAATTTTCCCTTTAGAAACAATAAAGTTGATATCTTCTCATCTAATATGTTACAGAATACGTAAAGCAAGTTTGCTTTCACTTCACACAGAGGAGGAATAACGATGATGAATGTTAATAAGCTACACAGCCTTTACTGTCGATCCAGTCTGCCAGCCGATCGTGAGAATGATTACCATATCTCTAATCCTCCCTCCTCTCCCCGGGTCGCTCATCCTGCTGCCAGGCGGGTGTCTCGGGCAGACGTACGTGTCAGAGGCGGGACTTGATTGCCATCTGGGCTGCAGCGGGAGCTACGGTCCACATGCGGCCCGACGTGGAACAAGCACAAGCACACGAACATACACAAACATACGTACACACGAGCTGACACACACAAGCAGAGACGTAAACACGTTCAGCACTCCCGACAGACTAGGCCTATGAGCAGATGAGGCTCCCTCCAACTCCTGAAAGTCATCTGCACTGTTCTACATACCAGCGATTGGGGAAAAAGGGTGAAGTTTCCGACATTAACACTGACTTGATTGACACCTCCATCTTACATCCCCATGTCAACTCGCTGTACACTTGTTAAGAAGTGTGTATCTAAATTGTTAAGGGGTGCTACTCCCTCCCTTCCTTCCCTCCTCAAGGCCAGAAGCCATGGTGATAAATCCTAGAGAAGTTCAGACGGTTCCCAAGGCAGACCTGGCAACCAGCCAGACCCACCAGCAGACAGCTCAGTCTCCCTCCAGCCTTCTCTCTCTTCCTCTCCTCCTCTCTCTCTCTTTCTCTCTCTCTCTCTCTCTCTCTCTCTCTCTCTCTCTCTCTTCCTCTCCTCCTCTCTCTCTCTCTCTCTCTCTCTCTCTCTCTCTCTCTCTCTCTCTCTCTCTCTCTCTCTCTCTCTCTCTCTCTCTCTCTCTCTCTCTCTCTCTCTTCTCTCTGTCTCTCTCTCTCTCTCGGCTGATGAAAAATGACCCAGACGATTCCTCTGGCAAGTCATTGATTATCACGGCTCTCCCCCTCTCTCCCTGTCTTCACACCCAATTGATCAGGGTTAAGGAGTTGATAAGGGCATGATGTCTCTGTTCCAGTGATAGTATCAGCAAGATAGGAGCCTATATCGGCTGTAACAATTGTGATTTGTTACATTTTCATTCCTCACTAGCAAGGGTAGGAAATGATCACCTGACCTAAAGCTTTGCAATCATATTCTAAACTTCACTTTCGTAAAAAGTCAAGTGATAGAGTTGCAATATTTAGTAAGCCAAAAAAAAGTAACCCGTGGCAGCCTAGACATAAAAGCGCTCTTCAAGAGTTCAAGAGAAAGAAGCATCTTTTTCATGTTAAAATCTCCCGTTGCAGACATTAAAACAGGCAACGGCCTGCCACTGCAATCATAAACAACTAGAGCTCCACATTACAGAGGAAAGTGACACGGTCGTAAAGTGCCGTGGTTCCTGGGCTTTGACGTACAGTTCTGGGGTTCATAAACCCTCTGACTGGCCCTTTACTCCTAGCACCATGGCCATTAGAAGGAATGATTCCCATCGTATATTTCGGACCACTGCTCTCTTCTCAGCTATTGAAGTGGCCCCTAATAGAGAGTCCAGGGTCTCGCGCCTGACAGTGGAGAAAATAGATGATTATTATGAGAAGCTGCAGGTAATGGGCCGTATTTCACGATTGCCGTGCTGTGGCTTGGAATCAAAGCTGTTTTCTATCCAACAAGGGTTCATGTATGGGAATCATTTGACATGCCGTTCATCTAACTGTAGAGAGCTGCTACGTGCATGGTTTGCTAAGGATGTGGGATTAAACTATAGCTGACTGCACACTGACGTAAGATTTACGTAACATTTTAACTTATTTTTTAAATACAGGAAAATGAACCAGAGTTCTTAAATGACAGGGAACTTAAAATGAGATGAGATCAGTGTCATAATGTTGTGCTCATGGACCTGTCATAGTAACGAAGATGTATTTTTTTGTGCAGGTTTACTGATCACCACTAGATGGTGTCATAACTTTCTACACAAAAGACATAAATTAGTAGTTGATTTATTGACCAAGCTTTTAAAGGGGATTAGAACATAATAAAGACTTGGGGTGATTAATGCCTAGTATAAAATAATTGGATCATTGATCATCCTTGGCAAATCCATCTTGCAAATCCAGCAATCTTTTCAAAACAGAGAATCCTTAACTGAAGTGATTTCTGATTCATAAAGTTTCCTATATTTGTCATTTTCCTTGTCTTTGCAGCTTTAATGTGTGAAAGGCTCCTCTGGAAACAGGAGTGACATGCCTATAAGCAGTACAGAGATACTGGCTGATCTCTGAATTAATTCTCTCTGCATCTCCAGTTTCAGCCGGAAACTGCTGTTTGTTTTGTTGGGGGGTGCTTCAGCACTCGAAGGCCTCACTCCTAACTTAACTGTAAGCTAACTGTTACACACAAGTCTCAACTGACCATAAGTGGATCTGCAGACTTGTGGAAAGACTTTGGAAAAGTTTCAGTTAGGTAACTGGGGGTGCACAGAGGTAAAAACCTGAACACCCACAGAGAGCAGTGTCGTCGTCCAGTGTATATGAAGTACAATACGTTTACATTTAGTCATTTATTTTAGCAGACGCTTTTATCCAGAGCGATATACAGTAAGTACAGGAACATTCCCCTGAGGCAAGTAAGGTGAAGTGCCTGGCCCAAGGACACGTCATTTGGCACATCTGGAAATCAAACCGGCAACCTTCTGATTAATAGCCCGATTTCGTAACCGCTCAGCCATTTGACTCCCTAAGTAACAGAGATAAACTCTTTCCATGGGCATTGAGGACAGTCTCTTGATAACCTCTGTTGTAAAACCCATACAGCAGCACTAGCTACTATATTAACTTGGGTAGGATGCATAAGGCTGACTGCTCGCTGGGTTGTGCTGGAGGTCAAAGGGGGATGAGGCTGCCCTGGTGAGGCCTACATGCCCTTGCTAATATAACAATAAACACTTGTCTCCTCTCTGTACCCCCCCCCTCCCCCTCCCCCCCCACAGCCCTCTACAGGGGTCGCCCTCACAAACCCTCACTTTCATTCCCAAATCCTCAGAACACACCACGCAAACAGGTATCCATCCATGGCATACACACACGCATACGTGTAAACATTTGCATGCACACACCACTTTGGTATTGCCACTCCAAGTAAGGGAGAACAACCAACCAAGACGATATCCTGTTTACACATGGATGCTAAAAAGAAGTTTTAATAAGACTTTATTTACTCTTTGCCCACCATATGTGATGTCCCCGAGTGTTTGAAATATAAGATCAGTCACAAGGGGGGAGGGGGGGGGGGGGGGGCACCAGCTCCCAGGACACATAATACCCTGCATGCTCCGGGGCCAGCAAGAAGAAAAAAGAGCACAATTGGATTAGATACCAAAATAGGGTCTGTGTTTGTTTTAATCAGTCTGGTGACACAGGGAGCTTTTGAAAGCACAGGGGGAGAAGAGTCTGAAAGGGAGAGAGGGGCTGCTGGGGTGAGTGGCCCCCCAGGCCAGGCCACAGAGGCCAGGGCCAGGCTGTTGGAGACAGGGCCTGAGGGGTGGTGGTCTGGGGGGCGACTGACTGGCTGGCTGGCTGGCTGGCTGGTGGGTGGGTTGGTTGGCCGACTGGGCACCGAGAGTTCAGTGTCAGTCCTGTAAGCAGGAGTACAGTGGCTAATCATTCTCAAAGAGAGATAGAGAGAGAGAGAGAGAGAGAGAGAGAGAGAGAGAGAGAGAGAGAGAGAGAGAGAGAGACAGAGAGAGAGAGACAGAGAGAGACAGAGAGAGACAGAGAGAGACAGAGACAGAGACAGAGACAGAGACAGAGACAGAGACAGAGACAGAGACAGAGACAGAGACAGAGACAGAGACAGAGACAGAGACAGAGAGATAGTATGAGATAGTATAGGATGAGGGATCGTATGTGTAAATCCCTATATCACTTCTACTATGATGTTTTGCACACTACAAATAGTTCAATGAAAACAGTTCAAACCACAAAAACATACAGTAACCGTGACAGATCTGTGAAAGTTGAAAGTGGTCAGCAACACTGTTTGTTTTAAATAGCATTAGGTCTAATCATTTCCTTGAGAGAAGATTCTAATAAAGAAGAAAACAGATACAACACTTGAAATCCTACTCCGAGAATGTCAACTGTCTTGTCTGGGCCTGCGTATCTTCTTACCAAACGTTTATCTTGTCTGAGACTTAGACTGGATGAAAAGTGAGGACAGGCAGGAATCCTAAGCTGTTTACTGAAATGGGTTAGGTACTCTCATTCACTGCCAGAAACCATACAGATGGCTCTGACAACAAAGCATTTTCGCACAGCGCACACAACTCCAGTTTCCACGCAGTTCGATCGCTCGTTGCGCGGCAGAGCTTCTGCGCCACATCCATCCCATAATAACTCGTACTTTCCAACAGGCAGGGGAAATGTGAAAGTAGCCATCACTCTGTTTGACTGCTGAGGTTCAGAGCTCCTCCACATTAGCTGTTTGAACAAAACCAAAAAAGAGAGGCTTGCGTGGATCACTCTGGTCAGTCACGTCGGTCACAGTCGCAGTATCGCTTTCAGTTGTGTGTGTGTGTTACTGAAGTTTTACACCAGACATGCACTCCTGGATCTCCTTCAGCCCCTTGCGTTGGCTGGGCTAACTGTAACAGAATCCCACAGTCGGAAGTACAGATCCAGCTGCAGCGAAGTACTCATAAATTAGATTTTCTGGGCCCTGGCGAGTATATCGTCTCCGATGTATTGTGCTCATGGATGTGTGCAGACCCACGGAAACTCACTGCAGCTTCAAGACCTTTGTCACGTCGTTTAATTCACGCACCACATCTTGAACTGTAGGCCTACTACCGACTTCTACATGAGACTTGTCTGTATGTTTCAGTAGATCAATGGCGGGATCCTTTGTTTTACACATAAAGAAGGAATTATTCTACTGAATACTCATGTGTTTGTTGTTCAAGCTCAGAGGTCCGGATGATGAGTCTGCTGAAAGGTCTTCCAAATCGTGACAAAATCATCCAACTCGGTTTTGGAATTCACAGCTGCTTTCCATTCCTCGATGTGCAGGGTAATTCTAAACAGTTTATTTTCTGTCCAACCACTTAAAACACCCCAAGGTCCTTATGTTGCTCACAACATGTTCCTTTTTATTTATGAAGTCACTTTGTCTGATTCACTTTGCTTCCCCAGCAGATTCTAATGACAGTCCCTTTAGAACGTGCCAGAGCAGACAGTCTCGACCAAAGTCCATAGCTCAGAGTAGTGTAAAAGATGTGTGGAGGGAGAGGGGGTTACGCCTCTAACCTCTCTCTAAGATGGCTGGATAACCAAAAGATAGACCAAGCCACGTCAAGATGCTTGGTTCGGTCTATGGCCAGCGGATACATGGCAGATTGTACTGTAAGTGCAATAATCCTTTGATTGGTAGACGATATTTTAGTTTTCTAAGTTGGTGTGTTTATTCCTTTCAGCTAACGGCTAGCATAGAGAAACAACACACTGGCCTACAGTGTCTGTGTGTGTATGAAAGTGTGTCATAGAGAGAGCGAGAGAGAGAGAGACAGAGAAAACGGGGAGTCTGGTATTTAATAGAGAAAGAGTTTTGACATTAGGCTCAGACAAAACATTGGCCATAATTTGGGGGGAGCAGGAGGGATCGGAGTGAATGGGCTTCCATTATCAGGCCCGTGTCTGGGTGGGTGGCTGTTTTAGGGGTCGTGCTCTGTGCCCGGACCCTCAGGCAGGCACCAGAAGCAGGATGGACCAGAGCATCCGTGTGGGCGACCCCCACTGTCCCCGTAGCACTGGGCTTACACAGCTGCATCTGATTGGCTGAGAACAAAGGGCTGCATTGCATTGAACCCTGGGTTTGGCATGTAGAACATTCAGAACCCATACCCAGGCTAGCATACCAACGCGTACCATCCCTCTGCCCCCTTCACAATGGCTTTTGCCTCCAGCAAACAAAGCTAAGTGCTTACACCGGTCAAAAACAGTTAAGTCTTTCATCTTAAAAATTCTGAGGCCTTCTCTAAAGAGGTCAGATAAGATATAGTCACCAACCAGGCAAGGTGTTTACCAGCACCAGAAGGCCTTAAAATCTGAATGTACAGTATCTTTTATTATTAGCTAGAGCAGAGAGAAGATTAAGAAAGAATAATAAAATGATGTCCTCTGGGCCTCTCCGTTCTATTCTACCGTTTTCCAGAGCTCAGTTCCAGTTCCTCACAAATAGGAACATGAGACTCCCTCCCTCCCGACCAGCAGGAATCCCACAGGGCAACACTTTTAATAAGCCACTTACTTTTATCACATTTTCCTTTGGTAATTTTAATCGGGATGTTAGGAAAATCTCCCAAATGAAAGCAGACTGTACAGAATAGTCCACAGATATGCTCACGGTGGGTTTAATTCCCTCCATTGAATGGTAGCCTATGTAAACGATTATAGGCCTTGAGCGTCTCAGTATCTGTAGTAGGCTAATTTGGTATGCATTTAAAATATACCATAATATTGATGAAAACATGGTAATAAAGAGATGTATCTAACAATACAATTTGAAATAAGCACCATAGAGATACAGTAGGCTAGCTATAGGCGCAACAAGTGTGAGTTGGAAACTATAAAGACGCGCATATTCTCAAATCCTGTTAAAAGAAAAAGTGGCATACGGCTTTTGAAAATTACCTAGGCCATGTTTAAATCCTGTTGCCAACAGCTCCTTCCGAGGATGTAGCTCTAAGTTTGCATTATTCATAGGGTTTTTAGTGACGCGCTCGAGACTGAGGTCAGTGCCAAAAAATGCTACATTTCTGTTTGCTATTTTGTCTACGATGTTGCACTCAGCCTATTTTACTGTTGATTGCTAATTTGATATAGGCCTGCGTCGGACAAACCCGGGAAAGATCTTTCCAACACACAACGAGAAACAATAGATCTTGCCCCCAAAATGAACTAAAACCCTTGGCACATTTTATGGGTACAACATTCTCAATAGCCTTTTATTCTGACGGTGAGACATTTAGATTTTTTAGAAGGCAATGAATGAATGAGTGATTTGTCAGACAATCCACATAGAAGATAGGCTTCAATGGTAGCATTGCTTTAATTTGTTTATCATAAATAAACCTTTGATGGCTATTTTAATTCTAAATGTGGTTTTCCACTGTAGGAAAAATATCCCCCGGGATCTGGTTGGATTGATATTATCTTTTTTTATCATTCATTTTCCAATTTTAGACTACGAGTTTGATCGCAGTCTAGCCACAGAGAACTGTCATGGAGATGGATTATTATGCTGTTAATTGTTCTGATTAATCATCCGTTCTTCAGTTAGGCTACAATCTGAGTTCTTTCTAGGCTATATACAGAAATACAGTATACACTCCACATGACTCAGTGAACTTGCAGAATTAGTATTATAACAATGATGTACCACTGTTATGATTACCAACTCTAAGTGGCACTGGAACTGAAAACCGTTAAAGGCTGAATCATAATTCTTTTTTTTATGTAGCTCACAGGCTTAGGTTATGTTTTGATACAATAAAGATAATAAACATCTGCCGTGCAGTCCAAAATTCTTAGTTTCCCTATAGACTACTTAAAAAAAAGTTTTGACATGTTTTAATTGCACGATTTAAGGCTTTATATAGGCTACATTTATCAACAGATTAAGCGAATAAAACGTTGAATTTACTTGGGTTCACTCTAAAGTTCAGTTACGTCGATAGGCCTATCTCTAATTGAAAAGTGTGATATTTGCGGAATTGAAGTAGGATAAACATTTACCAATTTTATTTTTTGCAAACTATGCTAGGCCTAAATGGTTTATGCTTAATTCACACCTCTGATATGATTGATTATCCATTAAATAGGAATATTGTTGCAGGACCACTTATAGTCACAATTACGTAAAGGTCACTGTTAACAGCAATGCACTCTCCAATAATCCAATAGGTCTATATATCTTTTGATTTTCGCTAGACTGTAAAATTCTGGTTTCTATTGCCAGATGATGTCCAAATTAATATAAAATATATAAATACAAAAATTAACATTTTCAAGCAAGCCTGATCTTTGTTTTGGTAGACATGAGTTGGGAGTGTAGCCTAACTAAAGTCTGAAACACCTGATTTCCAAATGGACTACTGTTTCCCTCATGAATACCCTGTATATTTTTATGTATCCTGCCACTCATCATAATTCAAACATAACAGTCATGGATGCATATGGACACTTAAAGTCAAAGGGGCCTGATCTAGCATTACCTTGACCTGCACATGTAATGACATAGGCTCTCCTTTGTCAGGACCTTGTTTTCTAGGGGAAGAGGTTAACTGTGACACTCCATGGCTACGTGGCTGGAGGTTGAAGGACCTGAGAGGACGATCCTGTCCTCCAGCCTGGCCTAATGAAAATCCCATGGTTGTGCATCCATGCTTCATGTCCATTGTTCTTCCACCTCTAATTCAATCACAGCCCCGGGGGTCAAAGAGATGCTTTGCCAGCGGTTCCACATCCACTATAAACACATTTAGGGATTATTTATTTTTAGCACTGGCACACGTCCACTGCGTTCAGAGCCTAGCTGATATCCAGATGGTTCTGTTAAGGTGCCTGTTTCTGGATTCCTGGAGATTGGGAGTCAGTAGTACGGGTTCTCTGGCCTGTGCTTCATTAAGGGCCACAAGGACATTTATCATGATAGACGGAGCTTTCATAACCCTGTGTTCCTGTGGATGCACAGCACTCCACAAGCTCTGCTACTGTTCAATGATTTTTAAACATTAGCTTTTTTTTTTACAACTTTTTTTTCTTCCTCGCTGCCCTTGTAATCGGTGAAACTACAGATATAACACAGGACAAATGACAGTAAGCTTCACAGAGGTTTTACATTTGGCACACATCATTGGCTGTGGGCTTCAATGCGAAGTCAACCGAACTCAGTAGATAATGTGATCTACTGTTCAAGAGTATTTTGAAACACAAGCAGTGCTTTATGCAGCTCCATCACCGCCTGGGCAACAAGTGCCGTGTCACTGCAGACACTACTCCAATAGAACCAGATATGACAAATCCTCAGATGTTGCTTTTCAGTCAAATTCACGGGATGTTGATGTGGTGGCAATCAGACGCTAGCATGAGGTCGCGAAGAGGACAGTGAGTGACCCCACTTCCCCATTCCTCTCCCCTGCCCTTAGCGCCCCATTACAAGCCTGTTCTCTCCAAGACATGGCTTTCCCAGAGTGCACCACTCTCCAGTGGTTGGGGTGACCATGGGGGTCAAGGGCTGTCAGTCAGAGCCTCAGCTGGCCTGTGAGTCCGTGGATCAGGGGGTCTATGTGAGGGATCCCTCTGAAGCGGGGCCCCACAGGCCACTCATATGGGATCATCTCTGTGCATTCATGGTGTATAATTGAATTAGGCCTTTCCTCCTTCTCTAACGAAAACCTCAGGTTGAGTCACCCAGCCTAAACGTGAGAGGAAGGGCTTCAGGCACTCATACCCAGACAAAGACAGCAGACAGCATTTGTTGACAATGTGCACACTCAGTCCAAACAGAGTAGCGGCCAGCCGGTGCTGGGTGTCTGGAGCTGTGTTCATCTGACGAGTAGCACGTCAGTTTTCCATCCACAAGCTGTTGGAGGAATCAGGATCACCCAAGTCGTCCATGGAAGAGGTCAGTTTTCAATCTTTCTAACCCCCCCTCCCCCCCACCACCACCATTCATTAAACTCACTTGCCAGCCATCTTATCCGCCAAGCTGTGACTGATAACCCTGCAGGTGCGGCTTTTAAGTTCGTTAACACGCAAGGTGTATTACACTATAAGCTGCAGTGTTCAATACAATATCTACGTTGTTTACATGAGTGTGCGTGCGTTTGGTGAAGGAATGAAGGATGGTGGTGGTGGTGAGGGGGATGGGGAGGGGGGTAAGGTGTAACGGGGTGTGACGGAGTAATTCCCTGTAACCCGCAGAACCCAGGATGTAGGATGGGGTGGGGATGGGATGGTGGAGGAGGGGGTGACCTAGCCTGGGGCCACATGGATGGGAGGGTCTCAAAGGGGTCAGCCCCACCCTGATCCAGGGTTTGTCTGTGCCCTGAGCCGGGAGGAGGGGGGGAGTCCCAGCAGGCTGAAGTGATTTCCTGTGCAGGGTCATGCCAAGGACAGGTTCAGACGACCAGCGCTTAGGACCATGGGTGATCAGAGGGGGGGACAGAGACTGGAAGAGTGCTGCCATTTGGTATAAAGGAACTATGGTTCTTGTTTGCTCAAATGGTGCTTCACCACTGGGCGAAGATTCATCTGGATGTTCCTCTGGTGAGGTAGGATGCTAGCCTACTACAGTTTAGGTACAAGGATATTATCAAGGGTTTTACTGTTTTACTTGGTTTGAGGTCAAATAATCACCATTAGATAGAAATAAGGAGATGGTTTGGTAGTTCTAATATGTAAATGGAGACTTACTGTACTGTATTCCTCTGCAAATAAGAACCCACAACCCCTTTCATATCTCTCTCTCTCTCTCTTTCTCTCTCTCTCTCTCTCTCTCTCTCTCTCTCTCTCTCTCTCTCTCTCTCTCTCTCTCTCTCTCTCTCTCTCTCTCTCTCTCTCTCTCTCTTTCTCTCTCTCTCTACACAAATGTTTCATGAAACCGGCAGTACCTGGGGCGACTCAAAGATCATACACCAGACATTTCTTCCGTGCCCACATTGCTGGAATGCATTTACACAGCTGTCTGTTTTTGAGAGCTCTCTTGTCGCCCGAGGCTGCGGTGGACATGCTTGTCATGAGATTGGAGCAACACAATTCTCTCTTGAAGCTTGCTCTCATCTCCTTCAAGTTTTCCCAGTGAGGCTATTGAGCTTGAAATGGAAGCGGTCCAAAGTGTCCACTTAAACTGCAACATGGTGAATAGGGAAGATGGAAGGTGGGAGTCTGAGTAATTGGACAGCACACACTCTCTACCGCCCCTGTGTGCTCTCTTGACCCAAACTGCTAATCTAAGTCATGTTGCACATTAATTAGGTTACGTGTAAGGACACAAATCATGGAGAGCCTGAAGAAGCCAGGCTTCCGTACTTGTTAAACAATCATGTCTTTGTGATTTGGGAGCAACCTATAGGTGGTTTTCACAACCTGTATGGCTAGTAATAACTTTTATTGGATCACGATGGCAAATGCAATGATGTTTGCAATCCTTTAACGTACTGTTTGGTACAGTATATCTTGTTAAGATTAACAACTGCAATCATGTTAGAACTTAAAGCTGTTTAGTCTGTAGTTGTAGTTTTTAAGCATTAACAAATAAACTGAAGCATGGGATCATCATTAGGGTCATTTTCCTCATATGGAAATTTAAAATGCATTTCCAACGATTTCTCAACTTCCTGAGAAAACACAGCAAATTCATAATTCCAAAGTCATTGGCCATTACATTTTTTAAGGGCGTTATTTACTGTTAACTGTTTGACAGTGAGTGATTTACTAACTGCACACACAGTTCTGCTGTGGTGGACCATTTTCTGTCACTGCACAGTCAGTGTGGGTCTGGTGTAGAAGTGATATACACTTCACCCTACCGCTGACAGCTTTCTGAGCTGAAAACGAAATGTAATGGAGCTTGTGTCGGTGTTTCCCCTCCCATTGCAATCAGAGCCCATGTTTACACACTTGTCCATCAGTCGGGCTCTGCGCGGCCTTCATAGGTATCCACAGAGATTATAAAACGTCTTCAAAACCAACCTCGCCATTTATGAAGTCCATAAGTGCACCGTGTTTAGAGATGGCTTGCAAAGATTGGAGATCAATGACAATATTAACAGTCTTTGAATCGTTTATATGTGCTGTTGATATGTGTGCAATGATAATTATTGATAATAATAACTAATTAGAAAATTCCAACCATAACCAATTAACATTGATTACCAACAACTGCTAGTAGACATTTTTATTTTATTTGGGGGATTTCTTACAGTGACAGTTTTTCTTTTTTTTCTGTGAGAATAGGTACAATAGATTATCTTCAGGCTACTAATTACTGTGAAAAATACATACATAAAACGAATAAAAACGCTTTTAATGGTTAAATCTCCTTGGTGTTGTTTTGTAGTGTTCAAGTCTTACTTCAATGGATTAAGGGTACTGAAAAAAAAAATGTATTTATTGTGCTTTTATAATAATAGGCCTACATATGATTACAGTTACATGGAAAAACTTGTCTAAGCCTAGGCTCCTGTGAAAACCATTATTCAGTTTCGAATTTTCACATCCCAATTGTTGTTCTTGTAGTTATGATTTAGCTTAAGGGACTAGTACAATAATAATACATTGATCATTTTCTATCACTTAGCAAATTGATCAAAGTGAAACGATTACTGATTTCAAAAATGTCATTCTTTTTTTTTCTTTTTTTATTAGGCCTACGATTTTCGGACTTTGAATTAAGAACCTGAAATAGGTAAATAGTTGTGTCGATAACCCAGATAATGGACGATTTGATTGAATTGTGTAGGCTACACACTTTTGTGTAAATTATAATAAAAGGAAGGCCTATATAATCTGTGAAAAATAAATAAAAAAACACAAACGAAAAAAAGGAACAAAACATTTGGTATTAAATCAAATCCAGTGTAGCAAAAATAAATAACCTCCCCACGTTTTGACACGACTATTTCCAAACGAAAGCAAACAAACGAATCTAGTAAATAAACGTTTAATATGTGTAGCCTCTTATACGCGAATTGTCAGCCTACCTTTCTCCAAGCCAGGATGTATTTACAATAATTTGAACAATTACTGGAGATAGCATTACCGTACACAGCAAAACGTTATCAAAACATTAATCAAACACGGTTGCTATTGAGACCTTTTGGCCATTCGCGGATTGGTTATGGATTTAGTATTCTGCTTTACAAATTGTTTGGTGGACAGGAAAGTGAGTGTTAGACTTTTCAGGCTTGTGCTAGGCCTGTACAAGTTGTTAATGTCTAGGCCTATATCCAAGAGTGATTTCCATTTTGTGAATATTATTAAGGTTATGAAAGTCGTTGCAGTCAGAAATAAAACGACTGCAAAGATTTTATATTTTGCCTTCTGCCTTACAAATTATGTTTAGTGGACTTGAAGGTGGGTGGGTATGTTTTCAGGCTTGCGCTATAGGCCCATAAAAGTAACTATTAATGCACAGGTTAAAAAGTATTTTTCGTTTTGTGTGGGTTATTAAGGTTATATGACCGTCCTTGCATACATTAAGTAGAAAATATTACGAATATGACTATTATGAATTGTTGGTTGAGTTAGATGTTGTCAATTGGTAAATATTGTAAGCTATGGGTAAAATGTAAGCTAGTATACACTATATCAAGAAATTGCGTTTAGTGATGTCTGAGCCCACATTGGTCGGTATGGCTATTTTCTCAATCCTAATATGTAAAATGGAAGGGGACCTTCTCCCATGTAACACAATTTCTGAAAGACACCAATCCCGTTGACAGCCTATTTAGGAGAAAATGGGTCTTTGAGAGTTCAAAAGAAATAACCCCAGTTAGTTAACAGTATTGGTAAGAATCAGTGACCATAAAACTACTTCAATAGTGCATCACTCTTTAAAACTTGTGTCCAACGTTTTTGTCGCCATGCAAACGCTTGCTGTGCGTTACATATTTACAGTTTGAAAAAAATGCTCCCTCCCATTACCAAATTAATCAGTTTTAATAACTAAATGATCGGAGAATTATGGTCAATTCGAAGGACAGGAATCACACGTGATTAAATTCTTCGCAGATTATATCAGACTGCTGTCCTCGTAGCCCCCACCCAACCCCACACCCACTGTTTCACGGGTCTTTGTTTCTGATCTTCTAAATCCCACCCACTTGAAAAGAAGAGAAGAAAAAATCACTCTCTCGCGCTCACACAGGCGCTTTCACTAGGACCCAAGTCGTTAAAGTGAATGCTGGACCATAGGATGGAGACGGAAAGTTGTTTGTCTTTCTCTTCACCGGCAAACAGGACAACGCCGGCAAACTCACCGGGTATAGAGCACGCTTCGGGCTCATTTCTTCCCTGTGATGCGCTACAGAAAACATCGCAACATCTTCAGCACCGTCTCAGTCTGCGGGGTGATTTCTACAACTCCTCCATGGGAAGGTTTAATGACACTCCCGTGGACTTTACGCACGGCACAGGCTCAACGAACCCTCGCGCTTCACCCTCCAAACACACTAAGTACTTGGATGATATTAACCAGGACCAAAAAGGTTTATCGATATCCGGAAAGGGCTCGTTTTATGACAACAATTCAGAAGGTAAGTTGACATTTGATTCAATTACTTAACCCAATTGTGGCCATGCATGGCACAAACACACAGTGGCATTAAGGATAATAACACGGATGTTAAAACCGTATAGGCCTACATATTTTATCACAGTTTTAGTCAATTTTTTTAAATACATTTCTTGGGAAATAACGCGTTCAACAGTTAGGCTAAATGGTTCAATTATATTATGCTAACACAACGTGATCGTGAAGGGCTGAATAAACCATATAATTGACAAATGTCAAAGACAGTGCGTTTTTCCTGCAACCTCGAATTTTGGCACAGGCCAAGGCCGTTCACAAGACCATCTCACCAAAATGTTTGGTAACTTCTAGAAATGTATTTCTTCACCAATCAATATTCTACATTTCACAATTATTAAGTCAGATATAAGGTAACATTTACAAAAGAGAAGCATTATTACATGAAAGTCAAATTCAATTTTAAATAAGACTAACCTAACTATCTCACAGTTGGCGGCGGACACACTCCCAACATAATAAACATGTCAGCAAGTATTCTTTGCACTTGACACTCGTTTTCCCAATTAGTTCTGATGTTAAGTGAAGCGGGTTAAAGGTCAGTTTGGCAGCCGTCTGCAACCATGATTAGTGGGCTATCGGCCTTTTCGCATTCAACCCCGCCGTAGCTTATACTAGACTATATGTCTAACCAAATATGCAGTAAAGAAAAAGACAATGATATTATTTAGAATTCCGAAAATTTTGCATTGCATCTGATCGACGGCAATGATTCGAAATTGAGACCTCTGCCATCACTGGTCACGACTCACAATAATGACCTCAAAAGAGAATTTCCCCCATATGTGGATGGGCTATTAATGCATTTTCTTTCCCAACATTATCAAACCTTAAGGTTATTGAGCTGAAACTATAAAATGTGGAAACATTTTTGTTTACAGAAAAAGGAAATAGATTAACAGGACTGAAAACGAGTTGAAAAGTATTAATTGTTCAAATCAATAATGATACAGTGCACAGGATAAAGCAAATGTTGTATTTCTATATACCATCATATTAAACCAATACAGAATTAAGAAATCCATCGATGTTTGTAGGTATTAATTTCAATGTGCTAAGGAAGGGAATTGGATCTGATAATAACTTTCTGACATCTATATCCAAAATAATATAGCAGTTTAATTAATGTATTGCCAACTATAACACAATCATGCAACAGCACAGTCCTCAATTCTTTCTAGTCCACTATCTGCAATCCAGTAAATGTCATGCTCGGTTTCACAGAAGTCTTTGTCGCACATTATTAACAAAACACAATAAAGCACTTCCTGTGGCTTTGAAAAAATAATTTTACACCACTTGCACATTTCCATTTCTGTACTTTACATTAGTCTACTCTACAAATGAGCGCACACACACACATACACACACACACACACACATGCATACATTCTTAAAACTACAATTTGTCTCACGATTATACTATTTTATAACAAAATAATCCGAGCCGGTGATGTGGTTGTATGTGAATAAAAGTGTGTGGCCTCTGACTGGAGCTGTGTTCTTTTTCTGGGTCAGATTTGGGAAGAGATAAAATGTGTCCACGCATGGCACTTCATTGCTGGTGACCATTTTGGAGCACAGACCCACACACACACCTTCAAAGGCAGACATGTCTTCCTGTTTTGTCTATTGCAGAAAGGGGAGGATTAGTATGGGACTGGTTACGAGGACTGTTTCATGGCGATGCTAAAGCAATGCAAGATAGTAAAGGAATGTAATTATAATGGACAGAGGGGACACCCTGGTTCTTGTAAATTCACTGTCATGCACCCTGAGGGATGTGTGAATTGTCATTTTCATGTGTAGTTTCCATGGTAAAGAATTTAACAGTTAGGTGATTATATGTAAAACTCTGTTGATGGTTTTTATTATAATTTTGGGGGATTCTCCATATTGAAATTGTACATATTTTCTAGATGTAGTGACATGGAACCCTATAGATCCTATGGTGCAGTACGTTATGTCCAGAAGTGGAATGCCAGGGGGAAAACATCTCAAGTTTCTCCTATGATGTCACCGTATTGGAATAGCATTGTTCATCTCATACACATGAACACATGTTCATTTTGACTTTATCTTGAATGTGTATTTTAATATCTCCAATTACAGTGGGAGAAAGGATGTGGGATTTTGACAGGTTAAAAGCTACTTCTCTCTTTCTCCCTCCTGCCTGCAGAGTCTGTGGAGAATCTTAAGAGAAAAAAATATACTCTTTTCGACATGAATCTTGATGGTGTGAGCTTGGATGTAATGGACATGGAGAGGAATGTTAGGTTGTGGTGAAAAGCTTGCTTTGTTTTGTCCTAATTAAATTAAGCGAAAGCTAAAGCACTATTCTCATCAAATGTCCCCTGTGACACGAGACTGAAGACAAAGAATTCCCACCAGAGACTCATGGAGAAACAATAAATCTGAACAACATCCAACAGTTGTAGAGAACCAGGCACAGGTTTTAGAGTTAGTATACGAAAGGCTTTGAAATATGAATATATATTCTGAAGATGTGCAATATATGTTAGAATACAACCATAGCCATTTAAACTGTAAGCTTCCATACAGCTTACCAGTGCTCTTGGACCTGATGAGGGCTTCTGCCATTTTGGATATTAGAATATATTGTGATCACACAAGCAGAATTATCACAGGGCTTAACAGGTTTAGCTTATTTGTTCAGAATTTTGACTACAGCATAATATATTAAATTTCATTTCTAGTGAGAGAGATACAAAAAAAGTGGTAAACATTAAGTTAAAGAAATTAATTAGATGTCCTCATAACTACTCCAAACATGACATCTGCATGAACTCAACAAACAAAACACATGCAAGTCTGTTTTCTTTACTGAACTTGTCAAAACAGTGGGAAACAGTGTTTTCAGAGAGCAGGAATGTTGTGTCTGGTCAGATCAATAACCAAACCATAACAGGATAACAGGATAACTATATCTAAGCTAGGTTAACTGTTAAATGTCCAACTACTGATTTTTGAGCACCTCGGGTTTGGGAGTTAGGAGATCATTGAGACAACATGGGAAAAATCTTTAGTTTGTAACCCAACTTCCGCTGCCTGGTCTTAGTCATATCTCCTGAGTAAAGCTACATTCACGTAGCTGTTTCCTGTTTATCATGTAGATTTCTATGGTGTGCTGGGTTTGTATGAACAGTTCTGTTCTAAAATTACAACTGCTTACTAGATATGCTTCACGTGTGTTTATTTCCCTTAATTGCATACATTTAGAATATGCATTCATAAAATATAACTAACTGTTTTACTATGAAATGCCTTTATCTCCCCCTGATCCATATCTGTCTTTGGTTTCCCTCAGCCACAGAAAAATCAGCCTCCAAACCGATGGCCTATTCTGTGATTGGCTCCGACTGCTGCATCAAGCTGAAGGAGCAAGCCAATGGTCTACCAGGGGAGTCCATTGCTGACTCCATCGACCTATCAGGCAAGAACAAGAAGCGTCGTAATCGCACCACCTTCAGTACCTTTCAGCTGGAGGAGCTGGAGAAGGTGTTTCAGAAGACCCACTACCCTGATGTTTACGCCCGAGAGCAGCTGGCCCTTAGGACAGAGCTGACAGAGGCCAGAGTACAGGTAACACAAACCAACTACAGACTATGGATAAAACATTCAACAACTTTAAGACCAACCTAACAATAACTTACATTTAATACTAGTCTATATGCCAATTTAATACTAGTCTATATGCCAATAAATAACATGCCTTGCTGCATACCACATGTCAGTTCAATGATTCTCTCTTCAGTCAAATGCATTCATTGCTGTTCTCACTAGACTCCTTTCATAAAGAACGGTACAAAATATATAGATGATGCTGAAAAAACACGAGTAAAAGAGGGGTGCCGAAAGATGTTTAACAAAGTTAACGTGTGAAATGAACGAAGTTGAAACCCGATTACAGATGCCATGTCCTGGTTCTCCATTCCGCAGGTGTGGTTTCAGAATCGCAGAGCCAAGTGGAGGAAACGCGAGCGCTACGGCAAGATCCAGGAGGTGCGCAACCACTTTGCAGCTTCATACGATCTCTCTCTCCTCCCTCGCCATGACACATACCAGGTACACACTCACATATAGGTTGCTGATGGCAACTGTCGCAATAAATGCTGCCATAATTTGACATCATCACGATGTCTCACACAGTCTTTCATTAACCAGCTGTCTCGACCTAAATCTGTGTCTGTTTAATTTAATTAACCAATCACACAAACATTTAATTACATCAGTTGAAACCCTTTTTTGGTAGGAAATGTTTTAAGGCATGTCTGCAGAAAGGATTTGCAAGGTCCTTTCAAGGGAAACGTAACGAGCGTGACCTTTGACCCTCCCCCCAGATGCAGAGCAACTTGTGGCCGGGGGCGGGGGCAGGAAGTGGTGGAGGGGCCGGCGGGGGTTGCGTCCTGGGAGCCGCAGATGCCATGCCATCCTCCTGCATGAGCCCCTACATGAACTCCCACCCCCACAGCAACCTCCCTGGCTTCATGGGCATGCCTACGTCTCCCAGCCACCCTCACCACCATCACCACCACCCACCTCACCACCCAGGAATCAACAGCCTCTACTCCCTGCATAGCTTCCCAGGGGGCCTCGGGGCACACTCCTTTGAGCCTGGGCCAGACACAGAGTACAAGCCTTCAGGTCTGGTAGCCCTTAGAATGAAAGCCAAGGATCCCAGCAGTCTTCTCTCCTGGCCCACATGACCACCACAGTGCCAGCTTCATTACATGCACTGACTGAGCCACAAAAGCATCTTCACTTTTATAAACAACCCTAAACCATATACAGTCGTACAATCGCAGTATCCCTTCTAAGATACCGGTCCCCCTTTATGCAACACTGCAGTGTTGTCGTGACATGGCAGTTCCTACGGTAGGAAAAGGGGCTGAAGTATGATAGACTGATGTGAGGCCAGTGCAAAAGCCTCGCTAAGCGTCACCGTGAAAGCAAAGAGACCAAAGAACGACAAAATATGTTATTTAAATGTGTAAAAATGTGTAAATGTGTAATCAATATATGCATTATGTTGTACTTAAATAGTAGTTCTAGTGTGTGACCAATAATAAAGGTTTTCAACTGTCATTGACTCTGATCTTCCAATAGTAAAACTTGAATGTCTAGTGAATGTCCTCCCTCCCTGAAACTTCTAGCTTGGCTGTAGCTGTAGCTCAGTGCTACAAAAGATAGTTGAGTAAACTAATGGTCATATTTTCTCAGTATTTTGTGTCATTTTAAGGCCAAGCGATTTACAGGCGGGAGAGCGTAAGCAGGCAAACCCATCTGGTGATACCCAATGTTGCAATGTTGGGCCTTTTTGTGGAAAGACGGTGAATGGGCTGCCTCGTTTCACTTCAGAAGACCTTCAACTGACACCCAATGCATCATGGGAGAGTGGCAGCCAACGTTAATGAAAAACTAACGGGGTGACTGCAACCCTCTATTGATGATGTATGTGGGCCGCTCTTTCGACCAATTTGCGTCAAGAGAGAGGGTTCTCCCACTCACATCTGGCAAACCAAATGAATGATGATGAGCTGCAGTCCCACTGAAGTCACTAGTGATTAGTTAGGCCCAGCCCTGGTAAATTCGTTTTTATCTTTAGCCAAGACAGGCCTTGATGGGTGGTAATTAATTATCCGCTACCTGCCATTTTCCTTTTGGAATTACACACTACACTACACAATTGATTGATTGTTCTGAGTGTGCTTTGAGAATAATTTTACAAGTTTATCTCAGTTCGTCTACTGATGTGACTCTATTTTTTGTCCACTGCAAACTAGGACAAATATTACTGATCTGATGTAGAGGCCAATATTCATGTAGAATGAAGCATCACCGTGGCTTCGAAAAACACTGCATGTCTACTCCATGTCAACTGCTCTTACGTGACGCTCACAACCTGGGTTACATTCGATAAAAAGTCATCAGTGGATCAAGCATAGCGTTGACTCGTTTTAGAAGAACACAGATCTTTCAGAGATGCATTCATTCCCCCGGTGTATAGGCTGCTGTGGGAGAATACTTTGGTACTCTCTTCCCGGCAGTGAGTTCAGTGTGACAGGCATGCTGGAACAGATTAGCCGCCAGTCTCCTACTCTGTGCCGGAGCTTTTGGCAAGGCAACATGTGGTTCCAATAGAGTAGCGCGCAAAACCATCAGAAACACTTTCTACAAGCCACAGCCTCAAATTCCTGCAGGCTGCAGGGGGAGGCGGTGGCGTCTCGTTGTAGCTATACGCAGGCCCGTTGATTCAATCCCAGATTAAGTGGAGGAGATAAGAGAACCCGATGCAGGGGATAAATAACTGATGAGATGGTCATCTTGAAGAAAGCATGGGATGTAGAGTGATACTGGTGCTAAGGGGTCAAATGTAACATTTAAACAGAGGAAACAGTTTAAAATCGATTTGACTTGAAAACAGTAAAAAATATCTAAAGTTGAAGTCAAATTTACCATTGTTCTGGCAATTGCACAGTAGCTATACTTGTAATTATAAGTAGATCATTCACATTTAAAGATAAAATTGCTGAATTAAATAGCTGTGTGTTAGTGACATGGAGGATGTTGCAAAGTGCTCCTCAGTGGGCCAGGAGCTTATATCTATGGACTCTATAAATCAGTGCTTGTCGGCCTGCAATGCTGCTTGTCGTTAGGGAACGAGTCCCAGTCATCTAAATCAGGTAGAGTGGCACATAGCTAGGTGTGTAATTTCTCCTTTATCTCCATCTTCTCTCTCCCTGTCAGGGTCACTATGTGACATGTCACTGGAGCTTGTACATCAACCTCATTACAGCAACAAAAAGTATGGTGTGTCATTAAAACTGGTTAAAGCTGTCAGACAACTATAGTTTGAAATGCACTGCGCGCTTTGATCCACACTTAAGATTTACCTTTACCTTAAGCAACATATAAATTAAGGCCGCCATGTAGATATTTGTTTAAAAAAGCTTATTCATTTGGTCATCAACAGTTTTACCTCTATTAAACACATACTTTGCAACATACAGTTTATCCTCTGGTAACTCTACACAGTTATCAAGGAAAGTAATGGATTTAAGAGTTGGGTGACTGTCTAGTTTATGGTAAATCGCGCATTGAAGGAGAACAAACACTTGGTCAATAGGTTGGGATGAATCAGTTTGAGGATTAGAATGATAGCCTTGCAGCCTACAACCTATAAATTGTCAAGTAGTCAACTAATATTCATATGCAACAGTCATGTAATACAAATCTTTTTTACAGTCTGCATTAGCTACATTTTGAAATAAAACAGTTGCCTGAACCTCACGGTGTTTAAATGTCGCCATCGTGTGGAGACAGACCCAAATTGCAAGTAAGAACCAAGTAAGTTTCTGGGTTCTGGGTTCTTTGTTTCGTACGTAGGATGCACTGCAGACATAACTAGGTGGGGCCGTTAAGGAAATATTTCAGACTGTCCTTACACATTCACATATGAAATGTTCACGCACGAATTCATATAGAATCAATATAATTCATCATCAGCTTACCGTATGTGTAAGTTTTCAGTAGTAATGCGGGTGTAAACATTTCACGTGAATGTGCTTCTTATCTGTCGATGCAAGCATTTCACATATGTGGATGTAAGTTTTCAGTATTATGGATGTGTGTGAACGTTTCATATGTGAATGTGTTTCATATGTGCTTGTGTAAGGACAGTCTGAATAATGTTCTTAACTGCCCCTAATACATCTCAGAGCAACATGCGGCCTGTTGTTAACACTCACAATCTCACACTCAAAAATGCCAGCGCAAATCTTTTTGGGCCGTCTGTCTACCTGGTGCGAAGAGAGAAGAAAGCGAGGACAGAGAATGTTTCAGAAGGAAACCTATGACATACTCATCTCAATAGGCCCTGACAGGTGAGACGGGTGTTTAGGGCGGACTGCTACTGGCTGACTGGTAATTGGGTTAAGAGATTAACTGTGTTGTATTAGACGGGATTGGATTAGATTGGTGAGGCGTGCTCAGGTCATGTTTACGAAACCGTTTTGAGATCAGTATATTTTTTTGTACATTGAGCACTAGCAGTAATATTTAGAAAACACCATTGACAAAAAATCACTTTATCCGGGCATTTGGAGAAACAGAAGAAAGGGCGGGACTTTGGTACTCTATTCTTCCAATGAGACACAGGAGGCGGATCATAGTCGTAGTACTGTCAAAATGGCGCATGTTGTTGTTTTGCCGCAGGGTCAGTGAATTTTCTAAATCGCCATTTCAGTAATTTGTTGCAAGCCATTACAAAAACAACATCGTAAAACTTTAGGCGTTCTAAGTTCTCTGCAAGGTGGACTGAAATGAAAGGAAAAGAAAGGTCGCCGATAAAAAAGCGCTCACGGGCCCTGGATGATATCCGAGACAGGGGAGGAGGCCATCCAACCAGCAAGAAAATGGGGGCTATCTCAGTTTCCAGTGGGAGTAATAATGGGAATAGCGCTACGAAAAGTGACGGAGGATCCACGAGAAGGAGCTTAATCGGAGAAAAGAGAGACAGGGATTTTGACGGACATGTATCTACTCGAACTGGAAATAATCATAGTTATCCAAATGCTGCTGTTAGCTCTCTAGGTAAGAATCACAATCTAAACCTGACGCTCGATTTAGCAACGCCAAGGACCAATTCACGCGGAGAGCAAAGAGCTCAACCTCCCATAAACGAAAGTGAGTACAAAACTCTAAAAATCAGCGAACTTGGCACCCAATTGAGCGATGAAGACATAGAAGATGGCCTTTTTCACGAATTCAAAAAATTTGGGGACGTGAGTGTCAAAATAAGCCGAAGTAACGACGAAAGAATAGCATTTGTTAACTTTAGAAAGCCAGAGGATGCCAGAGCTGCGAAACACGCGCGGGGGAGGTTAGTCCTCTATGACCGTCCTTTAAAAATTGAAGCGGTGTACATTAACAGGCGGAGAAGCCGTTCTCCAGTTGAAAGAGACCCATATGTTACACCTCCAGGCCACAGGCATTTGCACACACAGAGACCGCTTTCTCCAACTGGACTTGGATATAGAGACTACCGGCTCCAGCAGCTGGCTCTCGGGCGCCTACCTCCTCCCCCGCCTCCCCCTTTACCAAGAGACTTGGAACGGGAGAGGGAGTTTGCTCTTTTTGAAGCAAGGGCACGCCCAGCGTTCATAGCAGAGCGAGCAGCTTTTCGTGAAGAGGATTTTATATCTCCTGAGGATGACCAAAGAGCCAATAGAACATTGTTTTTGGGCAACTTGGACATAACAGTTACAGAGGCCGACTTGAGGAGAGCATTTGACAGGTTTGGGGTCATAACCGAGGTGGATATAAAGAGACCTACCCGTGGGCAAACCAGCACATATGGGTTTCTGAAATTTGAAAACCTCGATATGGCCCACCATGCCAAGCTTACCATGTCTGGCAAAATAGTGGGCCGCAACCCCATCAAGATTGGATATGGTAAAGCTACCCCCACTACACGGTTGTGGGTTGGGGGACTTGGCCCTTGGGTCCCCCTTGCAGCTTTGGCAAGAGAGTTTGACCGCTTCGGTACCATAAGGACCATTGATTACCGAAAGGGGGATTCCTGGGCCTACATCCAGTATGAGAGCCTGGATGCTGCTCAAGCAGCGTGTACACACATGCGTGGCTTTCCACTGGGGGGCCCAGAGAGAAGACTAAGGGTAGACTTTGCGGACACCGAACACCGCTACCAGCAGCAGTTCCTGCAGCCTTTACCCCTTCCACCGTTTGACATGGTGGCCGAATCGTTCGTTCACCGCGCCGCCCCTGAGCCCCTGAGGGTCAGGGAGAGGACTCCACCGCCTCTGCACTTCCGAGAGAGGGAGCTGTTCCCCGGAGCGGAGTGGCCCAATCCCGCCCTCCGCGAGCGGGTGCGAGCCACCGCCTTCGAGCCTCTGGAGCACTTTGAGCGCGAGCGGCGTCCTCGGGAGCCGTGGTCGCTGGAACGGGAGCTGCAGGGCCGAGACCCTGCGCGGAAACGCCACATTATGGACGACGGACGCCACCTGGAGTGTTCTCCCGACAGCACGGAGCGGACCGTTCGACGGCGACGGCCCTCCCCTGAGGGCAGCCCCGGGGGCAGCAGCAGGGAGGGGGGCCGCTTCAGTGACTCAGACGCCCCCCGCGGATCGACCGAGCATCACCGGCGCGCGAGCGTCACGACAGCCTGGAGCGAGGGGTGGAGAGGAGAACCAAGGGTCAGGGTCTCTCTGACAGGGGACCCCCCAGCAGCGGCTTCTTGGCCGGAGAACGCAAGCGAAAAGCGGGCGACGGCAGCAAAGGACTGGCCAAGAGAGAGCGTTCGGAGCAAGGCTGCTCTAAGGGAGGCCTGTCATCCAAGCAGGAGAGCAGCAAGCTGAGCTTAGCCTGGCAGGGCATGCTGCTCCTAAAGAACAGCAACTTCCCCGCCAACATGCACCTTCTGGAGGGCGATCAGGGCGTGGCCGGCGACCTCCTTGTCGACGGCATGACGGGGAGGCAGGTGAGCGAGCTGAAGATCACCCAGCGCCTGCGTCTGGACCAGCCCAAACTGGACGAGGTGTCTCGGCGCATCAAAGTGGCGGGCCCCGGCGGCTACGCCGTCCTCCTGGCGGTCCCCGGGAGCACGGAGGAGGTGTCGTCTTCGGACCCCGCGGCGTCCACCCAGCGCCCGCTTCGCAACCTGGTCTCCTACCTAAAGCAAAAGCAGGCGGCCGGTGTCATCAGCCTGCCTGTTGGGGGCAGCAGAGATAAAGACCACGCGGGGGTTCTCCACGCTTTCCCTCCCTGTGATTTCTCCCAGCAGTTCTTAGATTCCCCGGCCAAAGCTCTGGCTAAAACTGAGGAGGACTACCTCGTGATGATTGTAGTCCGTGGGGCATCTTAACAATCAAAAACAAAAGCAAACAACTAATGTTGGAAAGTTGGAAAAGGCTCTTTGTCTGTAACTATTGCATGCTGTGTGTGATCTGCATCGGGATAGTATAGTCTGGGGCTGGTATGGGAGTGTTTGTGTTCCTATCATTTTCACCAAAACCACGTTTTTAAGAATGTGTCATTGGGGTACCCTGTTTTATAAAGGGTATGCTAATTTCAAGCTAATGTAGCAGGTAGCATTAGGCCCATTCATCAGGAGCATTCAGATATGTAAATCCGTTGGAGAATGAGGAAGAATAGGAATAAAATAAAAGTTTAAATTATGTACAAATGAATCTTTTGGTTTTCAAAAATGAAAACAAACCACTGTGAGTAGTCCCATTGCAAAATATTCACCGTATTGGCTATCTTTAGTGGTAGTGTACAGCCTACAGACATGGTTTATGCTTAATACAATCATTTGAGAAAATATTTGCCACTAGACTACAAGTCCTAAACTATCAGTCTTGTCTATTGAAATAGGTAAATATTAGTAGCCTTTGAACCCTGTCATTGTACGGGCTTAAAGAGTGTTCAACATTAATCTGTATCTCTTATAAAGTGTTTTGTGCAGGTAACATGCACTTAGCCTAATATTGTTGGGTAAAAATACAACAGTCTATTGATAAACCGTACTTCCGAAATATTTCCTCTTTTTCTGTACAACTAGGCCTACATGGAAATGATCTCATATTGGTAACACAGTCCAAACACAGATGCAGCCCTTTCATGTGTTGGTAGAGCCTAGTTCGGCCTATGTGTGTAATTATTAAGAACTACTGCAATGTCTTGAGACTATACAAGACAGGATTGTCTGAACAACACTACAGAATGGGTTGATTCAAAATTATGTTATTAACACGTTTTGCTTGCTACAATTTGGCAGCAAAAATTGATGAGGTTACACGATCTGCTGAAGTTTTTCTAAAAATTCATAGGACTTCTTTGCTAGTTAAGGCCCTAGATGCCACAGAAAGGCAAGAGAAAGAAAAGCCAGACATTGTTTCATTAGAGTTGGAATTCATAACTTGATTATAATGTTATTGTCATACATACTATCTTACCCCCTAAAAATGGTAGTTTAATGTGACCAATTCTGTTTGTGATAAAATGACTGTAAAGCAGTGTACTGATATTTCTCCTATTAATGTTATTAGGTTAATGATGCATCGTAAATGTCAGAATATTAGAATTTTAAAGCTAATTCAGATGTAGAGAATATATCTACTGTATGCACTAACCGTAAATATAATGATTTCTTTTTGCCATCCATATATACATTGAGGGCAACTAAATTTGTATTTGTTACACTTGGTAGTGTTGTATGTGCAATTTTAGTACAGAACTACATCTCGGTTTTAAACGGGAGTCTTTCAGCTTTAGCTGTCACCATATTTTCAGTGGTTTACTTTACAATGTTTTTTTTGTGTGCCATTTTTAGATTTATTTTAAATTTATAGCCTATTCCGATGTATTTTAGAAATAGGGATCATTTTAAATTTGTAAAAAAAATACAAAAAAAACATGTCTGGTAAAAAACAAACAAAAACCACAACATTGTAAGTGTGCCTGTCACACCCATCTCGACCTGTGGACTCGAAACAACTGTCGGGCCTGAACCCTCCCAGGAACTTCTGAGGAAGAGGAAAACATAGTGTTTGTGCATTTTCGCTAATAAGGCAGCTTTTGAGTTGTGTGTCTGCGTTTGTGATGACTGTTCAATTTTAAGTGGAAAAATATCTCTTGCCTTGTGCAATGTACACCTAATTTCATGGGAAAGAAAAAAGGACTACCCACATGTGGCTTATTCCAAGCTGCACGCATACATTCAAGTGCATTCGTTCACTCGTGACCGAATATCAATAAATTGCTTCATTTGAGGGAAACTTGTATTTGCCATGGAAGTAAATTGAAGAAAACTGCTCTCCCTGCTTTGTTGTGTTTCCAAGGAGTTGTTGTCACTTGAATTGTTGTCGCCGCACAATCGCCACGGAGACAATGTTAGAACCCGTGAAGAGACCTCTGCTTTCTGCGAGGATTGACCATGTTTCCCGGCAGGGCTTTCAGGAGCTCCTGCCTGTCGGTGATAGGGTACCCACCCCATTTCCCCCAGTGCCCGCCTCCCTCAGGTGGTCCTGCTGTGTGCCTGTGGTGAAGGTGGGGCAGGATCCAGGAACCTCCACCCTCCCGTAGGCTGACAGCCGGTGACCTGCCTTGCTGTGGGAGCACAGTTGCAGGGCACACACTGGTGCAGCCTGGGAGCACATGCACAGGGCTGGAGTAAGCAGCAGACCCATGCCCGGTTGTTGCCAGCGACAAGGCTTGCCTCTTGTTGAGTTGTCACAGACCCCACCTGTCTGGGGGTCACCTGTGCTCATCCCGTCATCGGCTCTCACACCTGCTCCTCTTTCGGGGGCTCGTGTGACGTCAATCTTGCTGCACTGCCGGAGCAGATTGAAAACCGTTTGGCCGAATACAACGCGCCAGTTCAGAGGAAGTTCACGTTTTGTTGGTAGTTTGGTTTCTCCAGTTAGGATTTGATTTGACTTTTGGTCCACCGTTTAAACCTTGAAGAGGATCACAGAGTAAACAACTGCTAGGATCTAATGCTTGCGTAAGCGTTGCAGTGTTGCTTCGGTGAGTTGGTCCGTGTTTGTGCTTTATCCTCAGAGTGGAATAGGAAAAGCAGTGAGTTTTGTGCAGCTGAGATTTCCTTGATGTTCCAGCTGTTGCAGAAATTCACTCAAGCAAGGGAACGGCAGCTGAAAAGACGGCGAGAATTTGAAACGCTCCCTCCATTTGAAGGAATCCATGTTGTTGACGTCTTCGTTTTGTGACCGTCCAGTGAAGAACGTTAGAAAGTGTCATGAAGAAAAAAAAACATCTTTCTGTCAGTCGACCACCACTAGTCTAGCTTGCTGTCAAGTAATATTGCAGTGCAAAACAATTCCAGCTCTGCTGGTCACAGGAACAACATCGCCCTCTGGAGGACTAGGGAAGCTGCTCACCAACGACAAAGTCAGCCCCCTGACATCCCCAACTTACAGGGAGGTGGCAGTTGATATCACGGTGCTACAAGAACAGAAGGGTGGTGAGTAAGGAGCCTGGATGCTGCCTTGCAGGCCTGTATCATAAGCTTGTCTGAAGCAGAGGTAAGTATATGTCACCAATACATATGACAATAAGTTCACACCACAAGACCTCCTCTCCTACATATCTCAAATGCAGTCTGGCATTTTGAATATGTGAATGAAATGGACATGTATCAACTGATTCCCAAATGTCTAAATTCAATATAAACTTAACATGACATACTGACTGGATAACAAACATCTCCGTTGGTGTTAGTCTCCCAGCGCTAATTAACAGTCAGCAGCACAAGCTCTTGGCTACCTTTCTACCAAAGAAATGTGCTGCCAATTTACTTAATCTTTAGCGACGATCGTGTTCACAGTCTGAGTAGCTGGTTGCTATGGTTAGTCCAAAGCACTAGGACTAAATGACGTTCCTTTATGAACAGTGTCAACACACTGTTCAAAAGCAACACAAAACACATTCAATTGAAACCCCCTGGCCAGAGTACCAGCGCTGTGTCTAATGGCTGTCTCTGGTTTGGGTCTGCGTTGAGACCTCCATGGCACTGCCACACAGACCACAGGCCCCACATGTGCTGCCATTGCCACCGCAGAGGCTGTCGATGCTAACGATTCCTTAAGAACATGAGCCGATCATTTTCACGGCAAGGCTCTAAGTCCTGCCCGGGACCCTGTAAGCCCACCACATGACAGCAGTAAGCTGAGCTGCTACATTTACTGCTGCAGGTCCCCCCCCCCTCCTCCTAAGGTCAAGCCAGTCTACCGTCAGGTCACCACGGTCAACAAGAGAGGGATAGACTACTTCCCTTCCTGAGTGTCTCACTTTCCCTCATGCCATTCTGAATCTGAGAGCCCCCATGTCTTAAAAGTCACCAGAGAAGAAAAGACTGCATGTTTGGCCTTGATGCTGAGGTTCAAAGTGCTATCAGCTACTTCTGTGCAACTTCTGCAGACCTATTAAGTGAGAAAGCATACATTTAGCCAAATTGAAGTATGCTGGAGCGCAGCTTCTGTTTGTGGTTGTTTAAACCCTCTTTGTGTGTTTTCTAGGCTCATTTCTAAGCTGTCTCCCCCCAGGCAACCCAGTCATCACCTTCATCATATACTGTAAGTACTTTCTTCTATATACATTGGCATCATAAAATAAGTTATACATTCTAACATGATTTGTATGTTTGATCGGCTCAATTGTATGTAATGTGTGCATTCTGTATTGCATTAAAATTTTATATAAATCTGTATTATTGGTGCTTTCTTATCTTGGTGCTTTTTATGGCAACTTACACAGGTGTGTGTGTGTGTGTGTGTCACCTAGAGTGGCATCATCACAAGACAGGATGAGTACATTGAGCTTTAATCAGGAAAGGTCTCATGTCACTTTATTGCAGCTGCTTGTGCAGTCTGTGAAAAGGCATACAAAAAGAACTACAAGTTTAATTGACAGGAACTGTGACTATTATGAATATGATTGGTTAAGCATGTCTCCTTTTTTTTTTTCTTAATCAAAAACAGAATATTTAGAAAAGTAGCGGTTCCTAACGATGAATGCAGTCACTGCCAGCTCAGTATATCATCAAATACCTAAATGATTCCAGTTGTTACCAATGTATCTTTTGGCACATTGTAGAATACACCCATCTTCAAAATGATAGGACGATTATTCAGAATATTGCTTTAATAGGAAATTGCTTACAGTCAACCCCACTAATGTTCAAATAAAACAATGAAGAATACAATAACAAAATACATATAATCTGCCTTTCTATCTTTAAAGCATCCAAGTATATATTTTTTTTTTACAGATTTATGTAACAGAACATTAAGCAGCCCCCAATCCTAGTGTACTAAAAGTGAATAGAACTGCTAAGCCATGGGATGAGAGTAACAATACAAAAAGCTATACTGAGCATTGTGAAAGTGTGTTGAGGGGGAATAATTTGGTACTAATTGAGACAGCATACTTGGAGTTGAAGCTTTTCAGTGCCACTAGAGGGCAGAGTAAAACAAAACAAATATTCATCACTTGATTTTGGATGAAAACTCAAGTGAAAACTCACTGGTTAAGATGGTTAAGAATGGATCGTCAAGCGGTGGTACATAGTATATTACCCAGTTGGGAGTGATCAAGTTCAAGGTAAGAATGAGTAATGTGTCTTTGGTTCACATTATAGGAAAGTTAGTACAGTACATTATTTAAGGCAAACTGGTGATAAACAAAGAAACTATAGCACAATAAACATTGGACAACATAAACATGAAAATTAAAACTTTTGAATCCCACACATACAATATCAAAACTCATTGCATTGCCCATGTGACTGCATTGAGGCACACAACCTTTTAATCCTCATGCCACATTAATGCAGCTCATTCTATGGGAAGTAACATTCTAATGGAATAGATTAGCCAGCATGGGTAATAACCAAATGCACTTGGTCCAGTTGTTTACACAGTAAAACAAAACCCATCGACTCAATGTTCTCTGCTTATAAACTATAAACAGATCACATCTTGGTATTTAACATATAACAGTTGTTTCATTGCTTTGAGGGCTTTTAAACAACTGTGTACAAGTAAGTCCACTCTCCTTTGTTTTACACTAAAAACATAGTTTTTGTTGCTTGTCAAACAAACCCCCAAACCTTGGCATCTTTTGATGTGAGTCAGGACTACTTACTACCAATTACATGAGTATCAATAATGGCACCAAAACAAAAAAAAACGTCCATTGCAAAAACTTAACTAGATAGTTAATGCAAACCTTCTGGGTGCATCTTAATAGCCATATTACTCCTATGCAGCAGGTTCCAAGCTATAAAGCCTGGATATTAATAGGAATATTCTTTTAAAGAACTGGAGCTGTGTGAGCATGAATCATTTAAAACATTACAGCATATAGTGCTGTGTTCGAAATTTTACTTGGCCCAGCAGTTTGGGATGGTGACTGGGAGATATAAGCTGATTTTAAACTGCACAAAGTGCATGAGAATACAGGTATAAATACATTATTGTACACAAAGACACTGTGGACCTAGATGATACCTGGAGGCAGTTGAAGCCTTCCTCATTGCTGTGAAAACAACATTCTCCATCCAGACAAGCGACGTCAGAGTACTCAACGATCAAATATATGGCGTAGCACGAAGTGTGAGTTTGGGTTATGATCAAAAGTTACCAAGCAGGATTCATCCATTTGCCTTTTGGTGAAATGAAAGTCTCTGTTACATCCATGACCAGGCATTGTCCTATGGTGGTCATACTCATTTCCCCCCTCTATCCATCTGATGCTCCTTCTCTAACCGTTGATAGGACATCAAGGTCCACACGTTGGCGTAGCATTTGTTTAAGACTGCATTGGGACTGTTAGGGAGACGAGGTGACACCATTGTGAGGAGGTTCTGGACAGAAGCATCCGTTGGTCTTCCAGCCCGTGTCGGCGCGGCGGGCCAACGCTCGTTTCTGGCGGGCCTCCCAGCGCCTCGCCAAGGGCTCCAGGAACAGAGAGACGGAGGACAGGAGATAGCAGACGCCCGCCAGGTAGAAGGAGCAGTCGTACGTCTGGGTGTAGTCATACAGGAAGCCTGCAACACACCTCACAGTCAGGGTCTCTGGGTCTAAGTAGACGCCAGGAATAACATGAACTAGCAATGAGGTGAGATGGGACAGTGTTAACCCTTGAGCTGCTTTCGGGTCATTGTGACCCACCGTCGCTGTGCAAAAGTTGGGTCACAATGACCCAAAGGCAGCACAAGGGAGAGGACGTTAACAATCGTTTCATCCTTAAGCATAAGCATCCTTGATGTGTCTCACAGTTACAGTGTCCTGCTTAGGACAACTCACAAGCCAACCGGAAAGCTAAAATAGCCTGTTGCTGGTTCTGAGGAGTAAGGTTCGAGTGGCCTGGGGTGAGTTCACCCTGCATGTCCAGCAGGAATGGTAAACACAGCAGCATGCTATATCCGGATAAACCCTGAGGGGGACATTGATCGCATTTCAGGCCAGAAATACCTGGGCCCCTCTCAGGATCTTCAACAGAGTGGACGAGACCATGTCAAAGAGTTCAAGGGAACACCATGCCACCCCTAAAATGGGGCCAAGTGTTAGCTTTCCTGGAAACACCTCCATGTGGCTGGTGAATGTGCCTGAGCGTTTATCATGTCTTTCACCAATATCTACAAGGGGGAGGTTTTTTTTCATACCTTTAGAGGTAAAGGTAGAGTACAGATGTGATGACTAGTCACCCATTTGTAAAATCCCCAAAAAATAGCTTGAGACAAACCAAGACCTGGAGAATGTTCATGGCACAAACTTGATCCCTGGTTTGAAAATGAATTCTACAGCCAAACAAACTAATCTGTTGACAGTTAAACCGTGTGATGTCAATCCAGCCTGGAATATAACCTTGTTATTCAAAGACGTACCTTGACTTAAGGTGGGGTGAAATTTGACCCGGTCAGTCCAAAAGACAACAACTATGCTTAGGACAGGACTAACTTTAGCTTGGGTCTTTTATCCGTCACAGTATTAATGCCAAGTGCTCCTTTGCAATAGGTTGTGGAACTCAAAACCCTAACAGCCCCTGACAGCAGAGATAGGTCAAGAAAGGCAAAGAAAGGTCCAAACCGACTTGAACAGTAATTAGGGAGACTAACCCTATACTGTGTGTGAGCCTATTACAACAGCTGTTATTGCCCTTCAAAACATATATTTATTAATGATATATTTGAACAAAATAATTAATCAGGATTCTCAACAACAACAATAAAAAGAGACTGCAGCAGTTAGGCTTACCGTCTAGTATAGAGTGAGACGGTTGGGAATTGCTTAGTGAAACACCTTATCCTGTTATCCTGTCCCTCCCAACCTGTCCCTAACCCCTCCCAGACTAGGTGTCATTGCTGGAGGTGTTCCCTTGCGTGTGTGGGAGTGAGCTCACCTGCGAGGGGGGGGCCTGTGAGGCAGCCCAGACCCACAAAGAACATGGAGAAGCCCATGGAGTTGTTGAGCTTCTCTTGGCCCACCAGGTCCACCTGAACATGAAGAAGTTGGTAAGATCATCATCAATGCTTCAGGCTTCAAGTTTTCAGATTACAATATAGTACCTATCTATAATAGTATTTGACTGATTTACAGTAAGTTTAGTGCCAACGAGAGCTTGGCCCACAGTGCAGGTTCAGTGGGTTGAATCCTGAATAGAGAGTGGTTGACTGGGTCAACTGACAGTCCTGAGCCTCTCCTTATTTACACAATACAAGGGAAATGGCCAAACAATGCACAGGTGGTTTTAGGCTACATATCGTCTTGTCGGATTTTTGTCAGTTATTCATTCACACGCGTCCACATGCGTATTGGCTTCCCCCTGCCTGTGCGTAAGACCCTCAGGTGAAGGGTGGAGGGCCTGCGTCAACATAGAGAATCCAATACATTTACAGCATCTTTCATCTGCTGTCACGCACACACATGAATACACACACAGTCATCCGTCCCCTCCAACCATATCACGGATACAAGGTCACTCCTGAACAATGCTGAAGAGTAGGACTGTTTGAAAAAGCAAAGGGTTAGGGTTGTTAGAGCCGTTTCAACTGTTGTGGCATATGACCATGTGCAATGGTTGCCCGAGGCCATTTCCTGGGCTTTGTATCGGTCCTCCCACAGATAATAGGTGTGTAAGTACAACTATTATCACCAACTAACAGTAGGACACACACACACACATACGGGCAGGGTGCCCTACCAGGACGGGCAGCAGCAGTGCCATGTAGCCTCCGCAGAAGATGGCGAAGAAGACGGCGTAAACCATGAGCAGGATGAAGGAGTCGGCCAGGGGCGAGAACAGGTTCACCACCCCACAGAGGATAAGGTAGGCCTTGTGGTAGTGGTACTTGTGGAACAGGTTCCTGTCCGCCAGCCAGCCAGACCCCAGCTGGGCTATGGTCTCTGTGATACCTGGGAGGGGAAGACAGGAAGTTGACGAGTGAGAAAAGAAAGGTGTGGGAGTGAGAGAAGGAGGTAGAGGTAGAGGTAAAGGTAAAGGTAGAGGTAGAGGTAAAGGTAAAGGTAAAGGTAAAGGTAAAGGTAAAGGTAAAGGTAAAGGTAAAGGTAGAGGTAAAGGTAAAGGTAGAGGTAAAGGTAAAGGTAGAGGTGTAACAGAGGAGGGAAGAGGAGTATGAGAAGGGTTAGGAGTGTAAGAGAAAGGGGTGACAGAAGGGGGGGAGAGAGAGAGAGAGAGAGAGAGAGAGAGAGAGAGAGAGAGAGGGGAGGAAGGGAGCCAGAAGAAGGGAAACACAGAGGAGGAGAAGGTAAAGAGAAAAGGGGGTGAGGTCCCAAGCCGTATGTGCTTCATGTTTTCCTGAGCACCTCGTGTGTTTTTGGACACCTCCGTCAGACTTTATACTGTACATCTGTGAGCCTGAGATCCCCCCCGCAGTGAACTAGACATTCCGTCTTATCAACATGACTGAAATCCTTCAGGTGGAAAACAGACAGGAACTTTCAACAGTGGAGATTTAGACTACGACATCCTTAAAAAGCCATTCCAGAATGCAGCGGGACAGGTCGCTGTGTGCATAAGGAGGTCCTGTGAGTCTGAAGTAACCATGTCTTTACACGAAACAGCTTTGTGTCGGTCTGTTTCATATTGTGTCCAATGTGCCACTGTTGCAAGTGTTGGGACAGCGGAGGGGCCGTTTTGGCATCAGGCCAGGTTTAACAAACAACCTGCCAATCTGTGACCTGCACTTTCAGAGAACGCCTATTAATCAATCACTGTGCTGAAGCGTGCTACAAAACAACCAACGTGCATGCGGGCAAGAAAGAGAGACATTGTAAGTTAATGACAAATGGTGTAACATAGAGAGAGAGAGAGATGGAGTGGGAGGGGAGAGTGAGCCAGAGAGGTTGAGTTAGAGGGGGGGACAGCTACAGTGTTTGTGCGTGAGGGAGAGGAGGAAGGGAGAAAGGGGGGGTGAGGGGGGGGGACGGAGACTGAAGCACTGCAGCACACGTTCCTGCGCCACCGTCAAACAACAGCTCTGGTACCAGAGAACCTGCAGTCCCACTGGACTCACAGGATAGACTGTATCCACATAGACTGTATCCACATAGACTGTCTCCACATAGACTGTATCCACATAGACTGTATCCACATAGACTGTATCCACACAGACTGTATCCACACGTCCCCAACCCTGACAGCTCATTTACATGTCGGACATATAGATAACGACTCAGTCAGTCAAATCAACCCGTATCGATTTGGTTTTGTGTGTTTATCAGCCTCTAGCGTAGAGCTATGATGACGGAGCAGATATCCTGAGCTTGGATGCCGAGGTCAACTGGAATGTGATAGGCTTTCTGCAGCTTTATTGACCGGTTCAGGAATAGCTTGCGGATGGCTGCACTGACCCATAGATCAATGAAACAAACAGGTCCCATGCAGATATCAGTGGTGGTGGGTCATTGCAGTGATACCGGCTACAGCCAATGACATTCTCCCCTCGAAATAAAGGGATTTTAGATGTTACTCTACACCTAAAGATGGTTGAGTAGTAAGAGCGTTTTTTTGCCAGGTTATGATTGCCCACATAAAAGGCTGGGGATATGAAAATGCCTAGTCACCAATTTTCGCACCCACTGTTCTTGTGATGTAATGAAACCTCATGCATCTCTTCCCAAAGGTTACCCAGATGACACGGCAGCTGTATGGTGTTTACATGTCCTCTGCCGGCCTCCTCGGAGCTCCGCCCCCCTGGGGCGTCTGTCCCCTCCAGCTCCAATGAGTCGCCAGCTTGTTTGTGTGTTTTAATCCGAGCAGGTCTGGCGAGGTCCGCAGCTGTTCCCGTTGAACCACTTCTCAATGCTGCCTAAGTAGAGCCCACTTAAAACTCACGCAACCCCCAGGCAAGTGACCAGGACCCTTGCAAAGACTCTTTCTCTCTTGATGCGTATTAACCTCATACGCATATAGGCATATATGCAGGTGCTACCTTTGAAACAGCTTTAGGCTACTCATTTTTAGGAATGCCATTAGCCCTAACTTCAAAGAAGGACAATAAGTCAGTATGTCAAACAGGCTTGAAAACAAACTCATGTCAGTTCTTCATAGCTACTATTCTCATTACTAAGCAAGCTTTGCTGGCATGCCTCGCCTCTCTTTTGTACACACTACAGCCCCAGCGCTCCCCCGCACAATGTCAGCCTCTCCAAAATTGGACCCGAAAAATCGGGAGCCCCTCTGGTCGCCACGGCAGCCACTTTACTCAGTAAGCCGTTGCCTAGCGACTACCCCCAGGCACAGATTTGGGCGGCGGTAGGCCTAGTCGGGTCTATAGTAGCCAATACTCCCTGCCAGACCCGAATGGGCCTCTTTGATTGGCAGCGAGGTGGGAGGGGAGGCTGGCTGGACCCTGACTGGGATAGGGTGGCTTTGGGGCGTGGGTGGCTTTCTCAGAACGCCACATGTGACCAGAGAATGTGACAGTCGGCATGAACCAGCGCATCGCGTTCTGCTCTCGCCATGGTTCACTGGCTCCTTCTAATTGCTGGCACGGCCCATTATTGGAGAGCCCCGGATCGCAATGGAAATTGAGATAACGTTTATGGGCTGTAGATCTGCAGCCGGGATCTGCACCTTTGCCCATTTGATCCTATTAACCTCTAGCAGAATCATTTACCCTAAACATCCTACACAACTTAGACCAATAAACCTCCTACTGCTAGAACCCAGAGACAGAAAACATGAATCGGACTACCCTTTCTGATACAGGTAGGGTGTTCTGGAACTGCGTGGGTCCTTTTTGAGCTTGAATTCTATTGTAATTGTATTCTATTCAATTCTATTCAATCAAATATTCAGGCACAATTAAATATTCATGCTCTTTGTTGTTGCATCACAGAGCTCCACCCATAACATTATTCATACAAGACCTCCTACTCTGAAGCATCAGCAACCCATGCAGCCATATCTATGAGTGGTTCTACCCATTTCCATAAAGACTACACCATTCAGACAAGGGGAGAATGAGATGGTATCACTGGAAAGTACAGTAGAGGTTGATGTCTTTTTGCAGTACAATACAGTGTTGGTACAGTGACGGCTCGAATGATTTACCAAGCACGTGTGCAGGCGGTGGTCAAGAAAACGTTAATACAGCCCCTCATTTGAAGTGGCCTCATCAATAGAAATACTGCTGAACCCAACGACTTTAGTCAGTGGGCCAGAGTTCAGCTTTTATGTAAGCACATTCATTACATAAGACTGCAGAGTCTGAGCTGCTCACAAATAATTAATGCTTAGAAGTTGACAGAGTACCTTTTTTTTTTTTTTCTTTGCATCATATCTGCATCACACGGGAGTCAGATGGCTGAGCGGTGAGGGAGTCGGGCTAGTAATCAGAAGGTTGCCGGATCGATTCCCCGCCATGCCAAATGACGTTGTGTCCTTGGGCAAGGCACTTCACCCTACTTGCCTCGGGGGGAATGTCCCTGTACTTACTGTAAGTCGCTCTGGATAAGAGCGTCTGCTAAATGACTAAATGTAAATTTACAAAATCTAAAAGTCCCCTCTGTAGAGACATAGCTGGTGCTCCTCCCATCTAGGTGAAACGCTCTGCATCTCGGACATCTGAAGCTCCACTCAAAAACTGTGGGCAGAATGATCTGTATATCCAATGCCAGGCTCACTGGCTCAATGTCTTGAGGGCCTTCTTTAGAACTTGATCGCTTGTTCCACACGCGGACAGTCAGTTATCGTGACCCGGTCAAACAAATCTACCCACTGATGCAAGTTGTTACTCAACCCACACTGAACAAGGCTGGATGCCATTAACGCAGGCTGCAACACACCCTTACTCATTTAGATCATGTTCTTCAAGCAGTATCTTTTTTTACAGCGTTGTCTTATTCAACACTGCCCGGTGCTCACACTGAGGCTTACCTGCTACTGAGATGATGAAGGACGCATCCATGGCATCGATGCCCAGGTTCCTGGCTCGCGCCGACAGGTGGAAGTAAGGGATGAAATAGGCCAGCTGGCTGAAGACCAGAGACCAGGTGTAGATGCAGAAGAAAGGGTCCTTCAAGAGCGAGAAGTCCAAAACTTTGGCCTCTGCGACGGGAAGTTCGCAGGGAGCGCTGGCATGCGGCGAGAACCCAATGGCCACCGAGCCGTTCAGGCTTCCGTTGGTCTCCGCCAAGTCGTCGAGGCTCCGCCCCTTCCCCCCCACGCCAGAGTCGTGCCCGTTCAAGCCGTTCACAACCAGCCGGGTCAGTTCAGGATTTTGTGGGGGGCCCTGGGTTCCAGGGCCGAGGGGGGATTTCTCCGAGATCTCCTTCTCCCAGTGATGGGATGGCAGGGGAGGGGAGGGAGAGGAGGGGTCCGCTTTGGCAAAGCCGTTGGTTAAGGGTGTGGAGGCGCCGTTGGCGTGTCCGTTCTTGGTGTGGTCCTTCTCCGGGCTCCTGGGGGAGACGGAGGGGCTTTTCTTGGCGGAGGAGGAGGAGGAGGGCGAGATGGTGGAAGGCCGGATGTGGATGGGTCGGAGCAGCATCCCGGTGGCTACCAGGTTCAGCATGAGGCCCCCTAAGATGAGCAGAGTTCCTGGGGAAGGAGGAAGCAGAGAAGCACAGTCATCACACCGAGGGACCATCCGTCCACCCCCACGTGGGGAGGGCAATCCACCTGCAGCTGAAACTCTGACTGCTGTACGGAGAACAAATATTTAAAAAGCAGCTTTTTTTTTGCATAGCCCCCCTCGGCAAAACATGTCTACTGATAAATTAATATCTGTTCATTGCCTTTTGAACATCAAACTCTGACTCCTGCTACATGCTACAGTTTCAACAAAGGATTAAAGCTTGAACAGATTGATATTTCAAATCCTGACAAATTTCTTCCGAGTCCCCTCTCTTACATTTACATTTAGTCATTTAGTAGACGCTTTTATCCAGAGCAACTTACAGTAAGTACAGGGACATTCCCCCCAGGCAGGTAGGGTGAAGTGCCTTGCCCGAGGACACAACATCAATTGGTACGGCCAGGAATCAAACTGGCAACCTTCTGATTACTAGCCCGATTCCCTAACCACTCAGCAATGTGACTCCTCTTCTGGAGATACATACCTTGCCATGCATACTGCTCCAGGAGCAGCTGAGTGAAGGGTGCCAGGGCAAAGGTCAAACCCATCCCAGAGCGTCCAATGGCATATGCCGTCGCCAGTCGTTTTCGGAAGTACATTGCAATGATGACAGAGGTAGCTTGGTACAGCAGGGCAAAACCAAGACCTGTGAAGGGTAGCGATAGTAATACAGTAAGACATTCGGTTGTCACATATATGCCGTCAACATGGAAGGTATCATTTCACTTAAGAGTACAACAGCAACACAGGTACTGCGAGTTTGCGGTCTGAATACAGAGAATACAAACCAACAAGCAAATGTCATAACAATAAGAAAAGCGGATCTAAGACCGTGTTCATTGTGAGCTAACAGATGCGCACTGGCCCATGAGTAGCCAATGGAAAGCAAATGCAGTTTTCACAAGGATGAAAAGCGACCGTTTTCACTCACCCACAATCAGTCCCATGCTGATGTAGAGAAAGGTCACACTGGAGGCAAAGATGCTGGTGAGAAACCCTCCACTGACCAGCACTGCCCCAGCTATGGAGGTGGCTCTAGTCCCCAGCTTGGCACAGGAAACAGACGCCAGGGGAGCTACACACGAAGACCACAGTAATGTTTGTGTGTGTGTGTGTGAGGGCGTAATATGTCATTCGTATGTGTTTAGTAATAATAATGCAATCATCACACACAGAACTGAATGCAATAGAAATAAGATGATAGGTACAGTAGCAGTGTATGATATGTTTAGTGAGTTCATATCAGTAAGTATCGCTTTGACCCCTGACCTGCGGAGAGCCGTAGACTGGACGTGATTGAGCCAATCCAGCTGATGCTCTCTGCCGAACCTCCAAACTCATCCTGGAATGCCACAAAGAAGAGGCCGAAGGTCTTCAAGGTCCCCATCACCAGCACGTTGACCTTGGGACCACAAGCACACACACCATCCACATGTTTACAGACTGTACACACACACGTACAGTTTATATGTGCCATGTTTAGGATTAGATGAGGTCATTTGTGTATGTGAAAACTGGACGAATGCTGTAATAAGGGGGCCGTACCAGGAAGCAGTGCAGCACCACCATCCAGCCCCAGCCTCCATCTGGAGGGTCCACGTACTGGGTCTTCTTCTCCTTCTCCTTGACAGCACCCCCTTGGAACAGGCTGATCTTGGCTGCCTTGGCTTCACTGTAAAAGAAACCATAAATTCAAGCACATCATGTGAGAACCACACACATGCAGCCAAGCCTCAAGAATGCTTGTGATCATCATAAGCCATACATGATTCCCCCCAAAAACCTGGAGTTCGGAGTTAGAGGGAGAAGTTAATTGAATTTTTCGTAGATTGACTTGTTGAATTAATTTTGTTGAATGCCTTTAAGTCGAAAATGAAGGAAATTGAGCTGGACTCTCAAAGATGTCAGTGTTTTTAATAGTTTTTTTTCCTGGTTACAGAAATGGGTTTATTTAGGATTGTTGCAGTGTGAATTGATTTGCTTTCTTTTTTAGTGCTATTTTAATTGTGTCCCTGTGTGTTTGTCTATAACTGTTTGTCTGTAACTGTGGTTCATTGTGCTGCTGCCTGTCTTGGCCAGGTCACCTTTGAAAAAGAGATTTTTAATCTCAATAGGTTTTTTCCTGGTTAAATAAAGGTTAAATAAAATAAAAAAAATTGATTCATTTATACGTATTTTAATGTGAGACTTCTGGTTGATTGGTTTAAAGTTGAAACACAAGGCTCAGTTGGGAGATCAGGGGAGGTCCAAGTGTACAGAGAGCTAGACGTGACCCTATAGCCCCGTATAGGTGCTGTTTTGACCTACGACAGGGCAGGAAGAGAGGTTGACTTCACTGCTCCAACAAGCTGACCTTTCTCACACTCTGATTCTGTACCTCCATGAACAAGCTCCCTTACTCACTCAGAAATGACAGCCAAAATGTCCCTAGGGAAGATGCCAGTTCCCTAATGCAACAAGACAGGCCTCTGCGTATCGGCAGTACTGAACAGTGCTGGAAGAAAGAAATACAACTCGAGGATGCTGTAGACATTCAGCCCAGGTCATGAAAAACACCCCCCCAAAAAAGGGAAATGATCCACTTTGTTTTCACAGTGAAAGCTGCTTTAGTACACTGTGTCTTCATGAGAGACCTGTCTGCCTTCTGCATCGGTAATTAAACCCCACCCCACCCCTTACCATAATAACCTTTCCTCTACAAGCTAGCTGGTAGCAATGCAATGTCTTGGTGACCACTGGGGCGTGAAATAGATCAGTTAAATTGTGGTCAGCTCTGGCTACCTATTAATCTCTTTCTTCTTAGAAGACTTGCTTTAGACCCAGTGTGTCCTCTGTGTTTACAGCAAGTGTTGGTCACAGCCCGTGTCAATATTTAATTCCACTCCATCTCTTGAGTCTCTCAACTACCGATGTCAGCAAATCACGTTCCCTGCAACAACAAAACATAGCCGCCCACCCTCCCATGTGGTAAGGCCAGAGTTGGATGCTACTGAATACCATACCTGACTCAAAAATACTTTTTTAGGCCACCGTCAACCTCTACAGTGCAGTACCTAAAGGCTATGTGTGCTACCATGTGTAGATGTATCACTAAGGTCATTAGACCCCAACTTTCCTGATCTGCCGTCTGCAGCAGTTGGTTGCGATGAGAATGAGAACATTCACAGAGCACTTCTGCAGAACACCTCTGTATTTCTTTGGGAAATAAAAACAAGAACTTTCTGTCCTTGATTTAGTTCTTTCCAGTATACACCCACATCTGTCTGCAGCATTTCAGCAGCAAAACTCACAAAGAGTTTCTTTTTTTTTTTTTTTATGTGCCTCTGTAGCCGGTGTGTGGTGAAACTCACTCCTCAAGTATGTAAAAGGCCACCCAGGTCAATGAATCGCTAGCTTTTCGTTGGCGTAGATGGTAGTAGTGGCGCTTGGGAAGTCAGAGGTGGTAGGTTCAACTCCTTGTCAGAGCGAACAGTTGCCCGGATGCGTCTGATGGAGCTTGCAAGACCCCGCTGTTACAAGACCACCTTGAACTGAATTTGTCAAAGACAAATATGATTATTGACTTCAGGAGGTCGGTGCCCATTCCCAATTTCACAATTATTGAGGGGATTGAGATTGATTTGGTGGAGGATTATCAATATCTGGGTATTGTGTTTGATAACAAGCTGTGCTTTCAGACCAACACACCATTTCTAAAAAGGTACAACAACATCTCTATTTCCTGAGAAAAAAACTATTTTAAGGTGTGCACCAAAATGATGACGCTGTTTTATAGAACTTTTATTGAGTCAGTGCTGACATTTTGTGTGGTGGTGTGGTTTGGGAATCTGAATCTGGCTAATAAGAACAGGCTTGATCGGCTTGTCAGAGTGGCCAGTAAAGTCATTGGGGTAAACCAAGTCCAACTCTCTGAGCTTTATGTTCGGCAGGTTGCAAGGAAGACCCAGGCCATATTGGCTTGTACTGACCTTCCCCTGAAAGGAGACTTTGAGCTCTTGCCTTCAGGAAGAAGGTATAGAGCTCCCACCCACAGAACAGTTTTTGCTATTCGGAGGCTAAATAGGCATAAATGAATGGCATGGGTTTTCAACATTAAGTGATCCTTGTACTGTATTGTACTCTATTGTGTGTTGTCTCTGTGTGGTGTCAGGTATGCTGTTTATGTAGTATTTTATGATGGATTGAATGTGTTTTAATACCTGTCTACAAACAAATTTCCCCTAGTGGGATCAATAAAATTGACTTGACTTGTTACACCTGTCTCACGCAACAGGTTAAGAAAAGCTACTCATCATTTCACTACACCAGCCAGTTTAGTCAGTCAGTAAAATCATCAGTTTCTGCCTCAACCCAGTTTCAATTTGTAAGAAGGGGTGTAGTCGCAGGCTTCCTTTTCAAGAGCTCTTTACTGGTTATGACCCCCCCCCCCCCCCCCCTTCCCCATGTCAATGAATTCTAATGAATGTGGTGTTCATGGAAAGGGTGGATGGGTTTCTGGGAAAGAGAGGTGGCTGGGTGATGGTCAAGAAGAGGCAACAAACAAACTTTGCCACCTACACACATACACCTATACATACAGTATATACTTTTTCTAATACTTTCTAATAAGCCGTCTTATGAATGGCACTGAATGGCACGGCCTGGGATAGAATGACAGTCATGTTTAAAATAATACCTCTGGAGAGTCATTTCTACGCAGAGAGAAAAACATCCCTAATGTTAGTTCCTCTGTCCCTATAGGGTTTATGAGGTCATGTTTCTGGAGGTGGAAGGGAAGGGCATAATTGAAAACAGAGGTGGTCCCAATCCTTTCAAAAAGCCACGGTTCAGCTTACTGGGACTTGAAAAACAAGTGCAGGTCATAAAAACCCCAACAACATCCCACCTATGTAGCTGTGATAACCCTCCGTCCGTTCAAACACATGAGCCATTAGGAGGTGACATGAGAAAATGACAGGTAAGAAGCTAAGGACCATAATAAGCCCAGCAGGCAGATGGAGTAACAACCCTGGTAGAAAAAATCCAAAGGATGTGTATACTATGTCAACCCACCATTTAGGACTGTCTATGGGCACACTCCATAATAGGTTTGGGTTCTATATGATACAAATATTACCCTCATTTGCCTACAACCTTTTTGGGTGAACCTTCTTCTCCCACTCAGGGGAGGGAGTTATTTCCTCTGGGGACAGTATGTCATCAGTGAGGAAATAACACCAGACAAGGCATTTAACAGGGTCAAAACTGGGCAAGAGAGAGCCCTCTCACTCAAGCAACAATAGAATCATAGACCTGTGCTGGGTTGGATCCATGTCAGATGGCTGAGCACTTAGGGATTCGGGCTATTAATCAGAAGGTTGTTGGTTTGATTCCCGTCCGTGCCAAGTGACGTTGAGTCCTTGGGCAAGGCACTTCACCCTACTTGCCTCGGGAAGAATGTCCCTGTACTTACTGTAAGTCGCTCTGGATAAGAGCGTCTGCTAAATGACTAAATGTAAATGTAATGTCACAGTGTATTTGTGAATGACTTGATTTATCGTAGGTTGCAATTTGAACAATTGGGTTTGTGACATTGGCATTATTGTGCCTAGTATCAATTTCAAATCAAACATTCTCAAAGTAGTAGATGGTGATAAGCAACATTTGTATTTCCCCCAGCTATGGAGGCAGGCAGTGGCAAGCAACACCAGGCAAGTTGCATGTTGACATACAATCCAGGGTTTTAATCAAGATCAAAGGGGCCTTCTCTCTTTCTGGAGTACTGAGAAAAAAGGAACGTAGTAAAGGTTTATGACGTCTGCTATACTCTTTACAGATCTTCAGATCTAGCCAAAGAACCATTCAAACAACAAGTGAATGCCCTGATCTTCAGTTAACCAACTGAAAGTGTAAATACATAAGCATAATATGTATTTAGAGTATTATATCCTTTTGTCTTTTTTATTATGTAAAGGTGGATAAATAAACACTGCAATGTCTATTTAAACTGCACTGCTCTATTGATCTAGGCCTTGGTGCATGCAAATGAACTTGACTAATAAAGGTGACCTGTAAACACAATATACAGAGAAAGTGAATACTTTGAATGGTAGTTCATACCTGTTGTGGTCTTTAGGTAGCATGATTGGATTGAGAAGTTGATACAGCAGGGAGATGCCAAAGGTCCTATATAGACGTCATCCTCAGGTTGTGTCAAAGGAGTTAAAATCTATAGCTGCTTCCAGATGAGCCTCATACCTGAAACATACATGAGAAGTTAAACTTAATTTAACCCTCGGGCAGTACCATACGCTGCAAGTTTACCAATTGTATTCTAAGAATTTGAAACATGAAAGATAGCAACATCTTTCATACAGCACAACTACAGAGTGTGGTTGTGCGGTATTTGTGAGTGTTTGTGTGGAGTGTGTGTTGAGTGTGTGTGAAAGAGAGATAACGAGTGACAGAGGGTGAAGGGGATGCTTAAAATGTGATCTTGTATGTGCAGATGTTCTGTCTGTGTGTGTTTGTGTGTGTGTGTGTGTGTATGCACGTGGGTCAGGGTTGGATACTGTCTTTAGCGGTTATCTCAAGAGCTTTGTGGGGCCCACGAGGGTTGCGAAGCATCATCTGGGGTCAGCTCTGGGATCTACTATTTCACACTGCCACTCAAATATTGAAGCTGACCAGACATGTCCACAAACAAGATACCATAAACAATAATGATAAACATGATGATATAATTAATAATCTCAGAAAATGTTTCGCAAACTAGATTACTTACAGGTAATTAGACATGCAAATCTGCTTTGACAAGGAGAAACATGAATAAAGTTGAGATGACAAAATCAAGATTTCTTCACCCCAACAGTCTCCTATGAGTTGGCTGTAGAGAGGTGTGATGAGCTACAGAGCTACAGTGTTTTATACAGTTAAAGTGGGAAGGACTGGCCTATGTGGTCACAAATAAACAAGACTGTGTCTGGAGCACCAAACCCTTTACGGTGTCACAGCCCCTCCGGATCTAACTACTCACATTCTTGAATCAGCTTAGTTGCTTACTGAGAAAAGCAAAAAAAAATCTATTGCAAGGAGGAAAAGTGAGATTATGTTATATTAGTCATGAGGAATTGTGAGATTATGCTGAAAAATGCTTTGTGGTTATCTGAAAGCTTGGCTTAGTTTATTATCCCTGACAAGAGAGTGAGACAACTGTGCACTGTGTTGCAAACTCACAGGGAGATATTTGGGGGGTTTCAGAACTCTAGGCCTTTGGTTGTCTTCAATTCAGAAGAATATGTGTTAAATTGTCTCCTTCATTTGGCATCTATGTATGGTGAAATGGGTATGATTTTATGGGGAAAAACATTCACAGGTATACTAAGAATGAGTGTGTTTACCTTCATTCGGATTATATTATACATGAAGTCCATAATGAAAGCAACAATAGTTTAAACATAGTTTGAAACTTGTTTGTGCAAATTATGAAAGCAAAAAGTCCTTATATTCCCTTATAACTACTACAAATGTCATAACCAAAATCATTAACATTTTGGGAAATGAATTTTGAAGCTAAATCCAATTTGAAACAAGTTATTTATAGCAAAAGACGTGATGCATTTTGTTTTCCAACATTGCATTTCCAGTAAACAGCTAATTTGCATAAATCAGAGCAGGTGAATCTGGTGATATGTTTTTTTTCCACTCAAAATAAAAGTATTTCTCTTTCTATTTAAATCCATCCGACGGAAAAGGGAAAATGCAAACATAAAAGTGAATAAATGGAACAATTATAAACTATAGTAGGCTAGCCTACGTTCTTGGGATACTCTTGCCCCAATGAATGAAATGTAATTATCAAACCATAATTTAGAATTTGAGAATACATTGACTGTTAAGTTGCATAATGCAATATCTTCACGTACCTTAATTCTCCAGCACCTGGACAGTCTTTAATGGTCAATAAAAAAAAAAACTTATCTGCGACCGACCTAGTTCGTACAGGGGTGCGCGTGCCATCCAGTTCCGTTCAGAAAAATATGTTGCTGTGGGACGTCGTGCTTTCTCAAAAGTCGACGCAGAAGGACCTTTACCTTCGAAGAGGACCGTGCCATAACTTTTGCACTGTCTGTCAGCTATATAGTTCAGGGTTACGCCTCTCATCATCCCTGCCACGCCATTCTGCTAATGGTGGGTTGGGTTGCATGAACCAAAGCCTTCACAGGGACAGCCACGTGATTGAAACCTTATTGTAAACCTTCAATCAACGAAAACATCTGCTGTCAAACCTAAACTTAACTCGCAAGACCGGCTGAATTAGTGGACAAAACAGCAGTTTTCAGATAGTTGTCAGGCTGGTTCCAGGTTGATAAGTCGTGAGATCTCCCCTCACTTAAGGTTACAGGATACCACTGCAGACGAGCGTTATTTTTCCTTAGCCACATTGTGTCGTGCATGGCCGTTCTATAGCCTATAAGACCGAGTTTTATGTTTAATATTTGCACATTACCAAACGTGTTATTTGAAAACTGTGTATAAAGCTTTAAAAAACAAACATACAATGCATTGATTAATGTAATGTTTAATGTCTACTGATTTCTTGAATTCTTATGAACAATTATAGGCTACCCCATGGAAAATATACAAATAAAATAATTTAAGCCACCTGTTATTCATAATTGCAACAAAACGCAAATAATAATACAAAATAATACGTAGTTGGTTAGAAATCACTCCACCACGTGACTGTCGGAAGAAACGCTGTGAGGAAAACCAATAAGGTGTAGAAAAGGAGAAAATAATGAACAGTCAGTCAATAAATCAACTCTAAAGTTAAAGTTTATCCAGACGTTCTTCCTAGAAATCACTTTTCATTGAGTAGATGCTCCTTGAGTTACAGTACATGCAACATGAACATGCAGGAGAAAAAAGGCTTGAGTTTCGGTAAATATGGCTGTTTATTGACGAAATATATTACTCATGTTTTAATATGCACATGCTTTCCACTCCTCCAAGTTCACAAGAAGCTCTGATTCAGTAAATCATTAGAAAGAATCCACACAAAGTGACTGAGGCTACATTTGCACACACATTTATAGTTTTTTACGATTGCTGCTTACGCACTATTTTGAAAACAGGACTCATTTGTCAAAACACAACACACGATTCACACAACTCAAGTATCAGAAAACCTCCAATCTTTTGCAAAACGAAACACTTCGTTCAAAACTATACAATCATGTATAGAAACCCAATTCTGTCACCGTATTCCACCACACACATGGTTCATAAAATTGGACTCTGTTTGAACCTTGGGCGTATCTAGCCCTATTTTGGGTGGTCAACCAATGTTGTTTGAAATTCTTTAGATACTGTAAATTTGGCCCTATTCTTCCAGGCCTCCAGGTCTCTACCACTCTTCCTCCACGGACTCCCCCTCTCCTCCTCACTCTCCCTCTCCATACCACTCTTCCTCCACGGGCTCCCCCTCTCCTCCTCACTTTCCCTCTTCCTGCAACATTGCCTTCCATTTTTGATGAGGACAGGTACACTGACCAGGGGGGTATTCCAGAAAGCAGGTTATGCAACATAGGCGGGTAAGTTAACCCACCAGCTGATTCACAATGTTGTAGCAACCTTCTGGAAATGTTGCTACAAAACTGGGTGTCAGCTGGGGAGTTAACATACCCGGGTATGTCACATAACCTGCTTTCTGGAATGCCCCCTGTTGCCTTTTTATAGTGCTTACACCTGATTGGTATGTTCACATTTCAGCACTTTAGTGCTTGTACACCTGACGCCCGTGTTTGATCCATTCGTCCACGTGTGTGGCATTTTACAAGGCAGTGTCTTGAAAAGGCAATTAAGTGACAATCTTATATTTCTGTGTCTAATGTAGAAAAGTTTGTTAAATGTTTCAAAACACTGTGTGTAGTATTTTGCTAATAGTGTGAGGCTGAGAATGTGCTTATAGTTGTGCAGATCTGGGCTGCTGTTTTGCTCCTTGAGTGTCAAGTTTTACTGACTGTTATTTGACATTTCTGTCTAAGCAATCGGAAAAAACTGTAAAGCCCACTAAGGTCTCACATTAACATAAGCCTAGTGTTGCTCATCTATGCACAGTGGAATTTATTTAAAATAGACATTCGAATAATTCATTATTCACATCTTTTCTACATTAAATACCTTTTTTAAGCCAAGACGGGAATACATTTTTGACTGCACCTTCTGTTTTACATGGATTCAGAATGTGTGAACACATGATGGTCACTAGCATTCACTGTACAAATTATTATAGACCGACTTCTCCATTGGCGTATGTTAAATTATTGTGGTCCCCTGCAAGAACAGAGCGTCAGCCCTCCCCCACCCCTAAACACCCCCCGAAAGAAAAATTGTTACACTTATGTCTACATAGTGCAAAAACTGTGGGATGAGTTGCTGTGGCAACAGATAAACAATAAATGTCTGAAATAACAGTGGGTGTTATTGCTGGTTTCAAGCACACCTGCCAGCCTGGCTAGTCTTTGAGCTCTTTAGCCAAAATTTGTTTTAATTCTTTGTTTTCGCTTTTTCATTTCATTTTGTTGGCTAGAACAAAGTTTCTAGCTTTAAATTTGAGCTGTAAAATCAACCAATCAGCATGTAGCCGGTCTCTGTAGAAATGTGAAAGGCTCAACTGGGGTGTGCCAGTGGAAGTGCCGAAGAAACCTCTTGCAAATTAGCTAACGGGAAAATACCACCAATGGATCGGTAAACCTTTTAAATATTTTTTTTATTTGTATTTATTTTACTCTTTTTTTTCTCTTTTTTTTTTACTAAACGCTAGGTGAGGCTCTTATATCTCTGTGGGGCCCCGCACTAGAAAGATGTGTCAGGCCTCACGTTTTTGTTTTCATGATGCGATTTTGTGGACAGCAACTGTGATTGTGCCATGCCTCCTCACTAGGATATTCCTGTGGGAGAAACATTATGGTTAAGGAAACAAGTCCATAACAACGTAGATTCAAATGACAGTAGGCTACGTAGATTCAAATGACAGTAGGCTACATATTTAAAATAAGATGAATGCGTTCGAGTGCTTATTGGTTTCAGGTGATGAATGGCAATAATACAAAGCAGCCACAAGGGGACAGCCTACACACATTTACAGAGGCTGTGTCCGCGTCCCAAGTGAACACTAGTTACCTTACCTACACTGTAATACACACTTACTACACACACATGTAATACTTATAGGCGGCATGAATAATCCATTCCGACCTTCATCGGTTATTTCCATAAAAAATCTGAGAATTGAAGTGCCGCGCGCTTTAAACAGTAGGAGTTTGCCAAAGCCTATCACATCATATTCCATTACCTCCTTGGAGCAGGCTGGTAGACTTACCCCGAGTCAGACTCCAGGACCACAGTAGGAGTGTCTGTCGGATCTTTGCAAAGGGCTGCTGCTTGTTGGGCCAACACAGACACAACTCCACCCTGGTCATCAGTTAAAGAGCCTCGACCTGTGTGTGTGAGAAAAACTAACTTGAAACGAAGATATGAAGCAACGATTGGCCTATGAGCTACTTACATAGCTACTGTTGCTAGATAACGGTAATAAAAGTTAATGTGCTGTAGCCTATTACAAAATATATAACGTTAAACATCACACTGAGCTTACAGCCTAGCGTATGCCCCTGTTGGTCTGTGCAGAGAACACCGACCACCGCTGGATTCTTCATGCTGTAAAAATTAATGGAGGATGTTATAAAAAAAATGTTTAATTACTATAAAAGAAACAGATGTTAAGACTTACGTTTCGTCAAGATGCTCTTCAAGTGCAGACTCCATAACTGAGGCTATCAAAATAAGCCTAGCAATACTTAATTTGTGATAGCCTGCTTCCTCGACTTGTTGTTGGGTCAGCTGATAATCACGTGAACGGTGAATTATAAGGGGCATGTTAAAGGCCAAAAAGAACGAAACGCGTTACAGAAGTCAAAACATTGTTTTCTCGAAGTCGCCTGAGTGTAAACCAAATGATTACATTAAACATGGATTAAATAACGAAAAATTATTTTTTATTTATTTTTTATTCTATAAAAAGTAAGTGGAAACTCAAGGGCCACTACAAACTGAGTTATTGAGTCTTTTGACTATCACATTTTGGTACTTGAAAATTATGCTTTTTTGTGATCCCTTCTATAATATATTTGTTACTGATTATTATATGAATGTATCAGTCAATCTGACATTGATTTCCCCACTAAGCTAGGGCTGTGTGTGTGAAGACATATCAGTTCCACAATCTCTGTTAAGATAACAGCTCCATGGATCAACTCCTCTATTCTGTGCTGCCTGCGTAGGTGTCTGGCCAAGGTTTGAAAAGGATGCTGATCGTATCTAGAGGTTGTCCACAGCCAGCTTAGCCTCAGCTTTGACAGACAGGCCTATTGTCACAAGCTGGCTGTGCTGTTAGTGTGCAGGTTCACATCCTGATGTTTACATGAAAGTTCCCTTTAAAGCATAGCCAAAAACAATATTTTACAGTGGACGAGATCCATCCCCAGTTTGTGAAAAGAGCAATACATTGTCATTTATGATTGTAATATGGTTCCATCAGAATTTGATGTATACCTTTAATAAGCAAAGGTGGGGTCTCCCCCTTTTATATCAAACGAGGTTGTCTTCAACCTTAACATCTCAGTGTATTTTGACCCCAAACAAAATCACTCACAAAATGAAGTACAGTTCTGCCTCTTACTAGACAAATCGTCCCTCTGGTATTGTGTACCCATTGTAGTTATAGTGACAGTAATATTCTTGATAAAAAACAAAATAATGGGTGAAATTTGGCGTTACTTTATAATATATTTGTTAGTTAACAGACATTCCACTAGATGTGTTGGCCATGTCTTCCTTTTCCCATGTTACAGAGGTTGAAGGGCAGTGACCCATAATTCAAGCTGAACCAGTTGCTTCTAGGCGGTAGTCATCTGGCAGGGGAATGAATTAATGTTGGACGACAGAAGTGAATGGTGAATGGACAAGATTGAAAAAAAAAACGACAAAGTGATGGAACTTGAGCCTCCAGCATACGTCACCCACTCACTCGTCAGATGACAGTTATTTTGGATGATCAGAGGTAAACACAAACACACACTTTCATTGTCTGAAATTCAAACCAACACTAACATCAAAATGTACTTTAACATGTACATAATCTACATTATTATTATCACTGTTTTCACAACTTTTAAGCACTGGTACAGATAAAAATAGTTTACAAATGATTGTTTTATCATTTTAAACCTGACTCAGTGGTTTGGGTGATAAACTTCCTCCAAAGTCTCATGTGTTCTGTGGTCTTCCTCAGGGCAGCCATTTTGTAAGGCTTTCCTCCTTGGATGATTTCTGCTCTGTCTTGAGGAGGGTGAGGCCCTGTGTTTCTGCTGACGCAGCAGAGGTAGGCGCAATGTAATTATGTGGCCAGGGTGTCAGAGGAATCTATCACCTGCAGAGTGTAATGTCCTGCTGACTAACCCAAGGGGTGCGCTCCCGATCCTTCTCCGCACCCTTCCTTTCCATCTGAGCCCCTTAAATCAGAACCATTGACACCTCTTGGCCATCAACACACAAGAGCGGGAGGACCGGGGAGGAGGAGAAGCGAGACGATCCTCTACCAAATTAGAGCTGGAAGGAAATGCATAAATAGGTGTCACAAGGAGCTACTTTTAGCCTCTTCATATTGATCAGCAAAGTCTACAAAGGAATTTAGCCTACGACTGAGATTCAGTTCCAAGTGCGTCATCAAGCACGTACCATGAAAAGGTTACATTCATTTCACGAAAATTATCTTATACATTTTTTACATTTATCTTAAAAAGGGTCCGTATTGTGTTTTGCGTATGCAAAGAATCTGAATACTGTAGACACTGAAGTCAAAGGAGCTGATCAAAAAGCAAAATACCATATATAAACCCATATTGTGGATATCATCTTATTCTTAACCTACTCTTGAAATAATCTTTACCTAAATTCCCTGAAAACTATTTTCGGTTATATGTTGATCCGCCTCACTAAGATTCTGGACAGTGAGAGTACACGACAGATCCAATCAAATCACTTTATAACCTCAGGACCAATTATCCTGAGTAAATACATTAAGTGATTGATCTGTAGTGATCTACCTACAAGCTTCATTTTTAAGCAGAATGTTCAAACAGACACGTACACAACAACTTTTTCAAAGTTTATATGATTGTCGATGACTCACCATGCTTTGAGAAGAGATGTTATTGCCACACATAATTCAGGTTTGCCTGTGACTGTCAAGTACGGTAGCACACAAGCAGGCCTGTGACAGGTGATCTTGTCTACGTCCAGAAGTGTGTTCACTCAGGTTTCAGTGCAAACTGAGTTTACACCCCCCCTGTGCACCTGAGACCCTCATCGCCTCTCCCTCACCCCAGTTCAGAGTATCAGACTTCATCATTGTATAACAGTGTGGACGGAAGAGGAAAACAATTATTGATTATACTTTACAACAAATGATATGGACAGACTGAATGATAAAAGTAGCATTTGAAGTCAATCTTGAAACAGTTCTAACGGACACTTTGAACCTTTACCACCTGTACTAATATGGCTAACCATCCTGTTTTACACTGTGCTTACATGCACTGGGCAGATCCAGGGTGACTGGGTCTCACGCTACGTAACAGAAACCATTGATAAGACCGTCTCCATCAGCCCTCCGGTCAGATGAATGAGATGACAGACCTCCTGAGGAGACAGGGGAGGGGAGGGGGCGTGGGTAGCGTTGGGAAGGAGGGAGGGAGACAAGAGGAAAGTAGGGAAGAGGGCGGGGGGGTCTGCTTCAGAGAGGATAAAGAGAGAGAAAGCCTGTCACCCAAACCTCTTTGAGTCGTCCTGGAGCCTGTATCTGACGGAAGGGAGCGGTAGACAGAGTTTAACCAAGCTCCGGTGGACTGTGCAGAGGTTAACTGCTTCTACGCCTCTCTCCTGTCCTGCTCTCCTCCTATTGCTGCCATGAGGACCAGGCTGGTCTTACTCTTCCTCCTGCTGCTATCCCTGAGCGCAACCAGGGGTGCTGTCATCACTGGGGTGAGTAGCCCAAGCACAGCACCTCCACACCCTCACATGGGTAGGTACTGTAGAAAACAGGTACAGCAGGTGCCATCTCATCACCAAGGTGTTTTTGTTTCATGTAAACATAGAAAACGATTTGAATGTGATTTTGTACCATTAGGGAATTGAGTCTCATTGATGTTGATGATGGTGGATCTACGAATGAATAGTTTAAAATACAATGAAGAAAATACATCTAATATGGGAGGATCTCTCTCACTCTCTCTCTTTCCATCTCTCCTAGGCCTGTGACAGAGACGTGCAGTGTGGCTTCGGGCTGTGCTGTGCAGTCAGTTTATGGTTGCGAGGTCTGCGTATCTGTATACCAAGGGGAGTAGAGGGCGATGAGTGCCACCCGTTTAGCCACAAGGTACCGTGAGCGGACACACACATGCACATTTATAAACACACATGTAAGCTGCCCTCAGTATTAGCTGAAATTTCTATTCAAGCACTTGGCAGCTGCTTTGGAAAAACTGCTGATACCGACAGTGGCTATTGATTTGCCTTCTTGAGAATCAACTAAATCACAGTAATCCATCACTTTAGGTTGTCTGGAGAGGCAGCGGTAAGTTCTGCCAGCAATGTTGATCTCCTCCAAGCGATCATTGCTGATCCTGGGAGAGATCCGTCAGTGGTATGTAGGTCCATGTATGACCATCTGTTCTCTGGCACCGTCTTTCTCAGGTGCCTTATCAGGGAAAGAGGCAGCATCACACTTGTCCCTGTCTTCCCCACCTTGTGTGCACGAGTTACACCGAAGGGAAATACAGGTGTACCAGCGACTTCAAAAACATTGACTTTTGATGGCTACCTTCAATCCTGGCAGAGAGGCAGATGGCGATGATGACATCTCAGAGGAAAGACTTAAATGACGAGGGACAGGGGAGGGCACCATCTTAACTTCACTATTAACCTGTCTGTGCTCTGTCTGGATACCACTGTATGCACTATATGCACTGTCATTCTTTTCCGCGTGTTTTCAAGATTACGTTGCAATTGTAAATGCACTTCACAGTCCAAGACAATGAAGGAACAATGTAACCAACATGCTGAAGTACAGTAATTTTATGTTGTAGTAAGTTGATTTAATTTTATGTGAAGCCCTGACCAAACAATTGTGGATGACTGCGATAATTACCTTTTTCGTTGATTAATGTGACAATTATATTTTCAAAAAAGTAATATTTGTGAATAAAACTCACTCTAATTTATGTTCCTTGACCTTGTGCTTTCTTTGCTTCAACGTTTGCTGTTCTTATAGTCGAAAGTCAAGTGTTTATTATCAGCCTCTTCAACATACTCTTAGCACCTATGACCTCATCCGGAAAAACCTGACCTTGCATTGCCATTCCATACAAACTAAAAGCGTCATGTGAAACCACACAATGTACACATGCTTCTGTGGTTAAAATGAACATTATGGAACACCTTCACAATTACTCACATCTGATCCCATGTAATCTTAGCATTAAGATGACGTTTGTTAAACTTATTTACATCTTACAAATAAATAATGAATATTTGACAATGGTTCAATTGAGAAGAAATGCGATTTTTTTCATGGGAATCAAATGTCTGATGGCTTTTTGATCAACAAAATATTACTGCACTGTATTTTCATCTCCAAAACAATGAATTTCTCCACAGAGCTTAGTGCCAGTGGCGTATCTAAGGGGTGGCAAGGGGTGGCAGCTGCCACCCCAATATAAAATACTGCCACCCCAATTTTATATATATTTTTTAATGCATTTAGCAGACACTTTTATCCAAAGTGACTTCCAAGAGAGAGCTTTACAAAAGTGCATAGGTCTCTGATCATAACAAAAGAGAACATTGCGAGTAGCCAAAACATGAAGCATACATTGTGAAAAAACTGTCCCAAAGGGAAGGACCATAAGAACATGTAGTGAAACAAGCAACAATTAAACAACATGAACCTCAATCTTCCCATATATTTTTTTTATTTGTACATTACAGAACATTTCAATAAATAATTTTAATGTTACCGTTTAATTTAAACTACAATGTTCTAGCCTAATCATTTACCATAGGGGGTACTGTACCCCCCTCCTTTGGGTTTGATTCGCCTCCAGGAGGCTACCCAACAACTTCCTTCTGCCACCCCATTGCCACCCCGAATGACAATCTTTAGTGCCGCCCCTGCTTAGTGCATCAACTATATCTAAATACATTTTAAACATGCTTATGTGAGGACTCAAAGATAACCTTGAGGAATAAATGGAATGTCAACAATTTATATCTTGTTATCAACAGAGATTAACAAGGTTAATTAGGTTTATTTGAAGCCAATTGTTATCAATATCAACAATCCTGAAAATTCTAGGTATTTCTAAATGTTTCCATGTCCAAAACATTTATCATTTCAGATAAAAAATAAGCACTATAAGACCTTTCATTACATAGCTTTGCAAAAATATGATAAGATTAAAAAGCAGCTGGCTACAGGGCTGTGAAAGAAGTAAAGTTAAAGATATCGCAATGTAAATAAATTGAAAGCTTTTTAATAACCTTATGCAAAGAAAAAGTTGATATCACGTGATGTTACACGGTAGGACATTTTATATATAAGGCCTGAATTCTCCTGTTTGAACTTTACTCCCCGGGTCTAAAACCAGAAGCAAACCAACCAAACATAATGAAGTGGGCTATCGTCCTGTGTGCCCTAGTGGCCTTGGCTGAATGTCTTCACAAGTAAGTCCTTGTCTTTTTACGTTTATTTTTCTATGTTCTGTTTTTTCTACTTTAAAAAACCTCAGGAAACCAAATTTTCGTTTTATGCTTGTCTCTGTTTGTGTGTGAGCCAGGGTCCCTTTGATCAAGGGGAAGACCGTCAGGGAGAAGCTGATGGAGAAGGGACTATGGAACGAGTACCGAAAGCAATACCCTTACAATCCCATGTCTAAGTTCATCCAGGGAGGCAATGAGGCCATGACCAACGATGCTGATGTAAGTCCACTATACACAGTGACAGGCTCCACTCCAAGATCACCTGGTCCTTTCAAAACAAATAATTTTTTAGACCAGATTTACAGAAATGAATACGGCCAATTAGCTATACATAACCAAGCTGGGCAGTATTGTTTTGTTTAAAGCGGAAAATACCTATACAAAGAGTGACCATGCAGCATATTGAATTGTAGGGACCTTTTCTGTTGGTTCCTAACCTGACGTTCCTGTGTTTATTCCAGCTGTCGTACTATGGTGTGATCTCCATCGGAACCCCCCCACAGTCCTTCAGTGTGATCTTTGACACCGGTTCCTCCAACCTGTGGGTGCCCTCTGTGTACTGTAGCAGCCAGGCTTGCCGTGAGTAGACCTCGAGATTCCTTGGGTGTTTTAAATGATACCAACTTCAAGTTGACAGCTTGTTGGAGAAATTGAAGATGTAACACATTTATCCTGTATAAGAATGATTCTGTGTTCAGCATTCCTTGTGTGTAGAGAGAAGCCTACCCCCAAATCTGGACTTTGGGTAACATGAGGCATATGTAAACAAGGTGACCTGGGCTGACCACTCTCTCTTCCTGGAAAGGCTATAAAAGATGTCTGGCCTTATCTGTGTTGGTTGAATCATGTGTTCAAGCTTACAGGGGTCAAAAGGCACACACACGCACACACTCAAACACGCACGCACACACGCGCACCAGGTCTAGGCAAGGAGCCAATGAAGAAGAGCCATGAAACATTTGCATGCCTTTGTCTTAACCAATGACTGTAAAGAGTGGGGCTCCTTAAATAGCTAGCTAGCACAACATGCTAGCAGACAAACTTGTAGCACAATGGCGTGTGATGTTTTGTCTCCTTGTGGGCTGGCCGCAAGCAATAAACTTTCTTAAACTTGTTCACCGACTGACTGTGCAATGCTTGATAGATTAATATTTCTGACACAGCTGCAGCATAGGTGAAAGCCCAAGACATATTTTGCACTTTGTGGGACAGTGTAGTTTATCTTAATCTTGATGTGGTAAAACGTGGAATAAAAGAATGGAAAAAGAATGAATTCTCTTTTTTTCAAACCCCCTGTACAGAGATTTTGGTCGGGCAAAAAGCAAAGATATGAATCGAAATCTCACCGAACAAATCTCATGTAAATTCTAAGGTGCTATTCTTAAAGGAACACTTCAAAAAGGTTCTGCATAATACTTTTCCCCATAAAGGTCACTAGAAAGGCATGTTACTGTTCTATTTGACATGTAACAACATTTTCATGTTTCACAGAGAACCACAAAAAGTTCAACCCACAGCAGTCCTCCACCTACCAGTCTACCGGTCAGACTCTGTCTATCCAGTATGGAACTGGTAGTATGACTGGCATGCTTGCCTATGACACCGTCCAGGTGAGTCAAACACTCAGCCCAGCTCTGGATGCATTAGAACACCTAAGCATATGAAGGGTACGCTTGACTGAAAACTCGACAGGAAACCACCACCATCAGGCGCTGAGAGACAGCCTCGGTCTCATTGTGTTCCCAGGTTGGAGGCATCACCGTGAATCAGCAGATCTTGGGGCTGAGCGAGACAGAGGCACCCTTCATGGCCAACATGGTGGCTGATGGGATCCTGGGCTTGGCTTTTCCATCTATTGCCTCTTCTGGAGCCACCCCTGTCTTTGACAACATGATGAGCCAGAACCTGGTGTCCGAAGACGTCTTCTCTGTCTACCTGAGCGGAGGGTAGGTCGACTTTTGTTGGAGGGTTCCATGGGGGACTTGGTGGGTTTGCAGCCTTGGGAGGGTGTGGAGTCTTGGACAGCTACAGGGCATTGGGAGGGCACAAAGCCTTGGGAGTGTCCATAGGGAACATGGGAGGTTGTGAGGGGCAATGGAAGGACGAAGGTGACCACAAACACTACTTCTGTAAACCTGATGTGTATCAACTCTTGACCTTTGTCCTCCCCTAGTGGCCAGTCAGGAAGTGTGGTGGTCTTTGGTGGCATTGACTCTAATTACTACTCTGGACAACTCACCTATATTCCCCTGACTTCTGAGACCTACTGGCAGATCAGCATGGACAGGTATGATAGTATAGGTTCCACACACATTCGAATGCTGCCTTGCACACAAATGACACTCAGTCCTCCAAAAGCTGCGGTTTCCTTATCATCTGCTGTTTTGTTTTTTCTTCTCATTTAAAGTGTCATTATCAACGGGAATGTTGTGGCTTGCTCTGGTGGCTGCCAGGCCATCGTTGATACTGGGACGTCCCTAATCGTTGGGCCAACCAGCGACATTTCCAACATGAACGCCTGGGTGGGAGCCAGCACCGACCAATATGGAGATGTGAGTGTTTTTTTTCTTCTTAATTTGTTCTCCCGATGTCAACGCAGCAGTGCTTGTCTATCAACAGTTAACGTCTTGAAAGTTCACTTTCAGAAAGGTATTGTAACGTGGCTTGTTTCTCACCCAGGCCGTCGTCAACTGCCAGAACATTAGCCAAATGCCTGAGGTGACCTTCACTCTGAATGGAAACCATTTCACCATCCCTGCCTCTGCCTATGTGTCCCAGGTCAGCGCACTACCCGTTTGTTGTTCTGCACACACACTCAAACAGCGGGGCTCAGTTCCGCAAAAGTATTTTAACACATGGAAGAAAAAGAGGAATTACTTCACAGACTTTATTTGAACTCTCTCTCTCTCTCTCTCTCTCTCTCTCTCTCTCTCTCTCTCTCTCTCTCTCTCTCTCTCTCTCTCTCTCCTCTCTCTCTCTCTCTCTGATCTCTCTCTGATCTCTCTCTCTCTTTCTCTCTCTCTCTCTCTCTTTCTCTCTCTCTCTCTCTCTTTCTCTCTCTCTCTCTCTCTCTCTCTGATCTCTCTCTGATCTCTCTCTCTCTCTCTCTCTCTCTCTCTCTCTCTCTCTCCTCTCTCTCTCTCTCTCTCTCTCTCTCTCTCTCTCTCTCTCTCTCTCTCTCTCTCTCTCTCTCTCTCTCTCTGTCTCCAGTCCTCCTATGGCTGCAACACCGGCTTCGGTAGCGATGGCAACAGCCAGTTGTGGATCCTGGGGGATGTCTTCATCAGGCAGTTCTATGCCGTTTTTGACCGACAGAACCAGCAGGTGGGACTGGCCCCAGTCGCCTGATCAAACCCTAGAGTCTCCAGGTCTCCATCACCAGCTCTAGGACTAGAGAATGTCTCATTTGTAGGGTTACAAACTATCATCAGGAAACTCATGAATAAAATGTAATGTTGCATTCCAACATTTGTTCATCTTCATGTGTTTGTTTGCCTTTGTGATCTGATCCTGGTCTTTGTGATTCAAATTTAAGGTTTGATCGCAATACAAATCTTTCAAAGGAAGAGAGTGATAGAACTATTGAGTTTCTGTACTGACTCTGGGGAAAGGCCAATGTCTTGGGAACGCTTCTTGAGTAACAGAAAACCAGACTGAGAACAGGGTTATCTAATGTTACCTAAGGTAAAGGACCTCAGGAGAGGTTTTGATCCACTAGCAGCTGATAAGAAGATGTGTGTAGGTGACCTGACAGAAAGATACCTGAACTTCTGCTTCTATCTTTGCGAATGGAGAAATTGTGTCGAGTGACAGACAGAAATCATAATGCGACATGCAGTGGCATTCAACAGATCAAAAAAGACTGAGAAAAATACCACCTCAAATAATTTCACACAAAATGTGTGTGCTGAATCAAAACAAACACCTATATTGTTGGCACATAGAGTTCACAGACAATACTTCAGGAATGATCATCAGGGAAATATACAGTAGGTCCACAAACAGATAAGGAATCCTTTCCTACATGAGTGCTAGGTAGAGTGGCCCATAGCCAGCATGGAGTACTCCACAGAGCCTGGGTGCTGTGTGGGAAAGGCTGGGTCTGGGTCCTGGGCTCTGGGTCTATGAGTACGCAGGTTAGCATATAGCACTTCCTCCTTATGAGGTTTGAAGTCCACCATGGTGTAAATTACACTGTTCAGCTCCTGGGGGGGGGACAATGAAGATGACAACAAATTATCAATATTGTTTACAACACAACGTAAATTCATTCAATATAGTTTTTACTGACTGAAATACAGATACAGTAGGCTTTTGTTTAGGCAACCTCTTCCACCCCAGTTGACAGTGAGTCACAGAAGGGTTGTCCAGATTTAGAACTTGCATCAACCTTGTGGTGGGGTGAGTCACATGTAGCTGCTCCAGTATTGTCTGCTAGTGGAAAAATACAATCAAACTTGATACTTAGTTACAGATAGTTAACAAATAGTCTTTCAATAAAAATATCCAAAAGCATTGTGCCGCATACTTGTTGCCTTTACTCTGCGACGGATCAAAACAATGGCTGCTGTGCTGACGGTGAGCAGGATGATGAGCAGGATAGTGCCCAGAGCTGCAGCCATGGGAACAGACAGACCTACAGAAACACTGACACAACACAACAAAGCTACAATGGTCTTTCCTACAGAGCTAAATTATTTACTCCTTGGTTCATTGCCAGTGTGTGTGTGTTTGTGTGTGTGTGTGTACCTGGAACGGTTGTTCAGATTTTTAAACAAGACATGCTTGGAGGTGCCAGTGGAGGGTGTGAGGGTGGACTTGATTGGAGGTGGAGGTACAACACGGTTCACCTCTGCTTGGGGATTGGGTTGAAATCACTCTTACTTTTTATGATTTAAGTTTCCAATCCCTATGTTCTAGCCTGCAGGTTTGCCTATAGGTTTGATACTGTAACTTGACCTTATAAACATTCAAAACAGAATATTAGAACCAGACCACTGACCTTGAATTTCCACTTTAAAATCAACAAAGTGTTGGGGGTAATCTAGAATACTGCATCTGTATACTCCAGCATCCTCCAGCTTTGCGTTCGATATCGTAAATACGAAGCCACCATTGTACTTGTAGAAGTTTGTTCTGGACCTGAGACGATCAAGAACAGCTCCGGTACTATCCATCAGTTCAGAACAACCATATGTAGAGAATTTACAGCAGGTCTTTACATGGTTGTTGTAGGCAACATGGTACTGCAGCGTCAACCTAAACAGTCCATGCATCTCAGTCCTCACACTCACCAGACTCTCCGATAGAGAAACATCTAGAAAATACAAACAGCAACATTACCATTTCTTACCCTGCCTACTTAAAAAAGATGAACAAATCATTGAAAAGTTTGTAGTTCAAGTTCCAAATGTAATGTCACCCTAAAAGTGACTTTCTGATCTGTTGAAAAAATGTCCACCATACCTAACATGAACACCAAGAAGACAACGATCTTCATCTTTGATGGAATATAGCAACTGTTGAGGGCAGCTGTCTCTGACAGTGAGATCAGTCTTGTGACTGTGGTTATGATCCCTCTTACTCCCCAAAGAAACAGGAAAGCCTTGCACAAATGGAACATTTTAAACTGGCTGATGAATCATTTACTTTCACCAATGTTTACTGATGACCCTGAAAATTGTTTCAGAATAACTAAATAGGTTAGTATGTTTTGAAGTTCATGTTTAGAATTCAAATGATGGATTGAGTGAGGAAATGTCTTTCTTAGAAAATGCTCTGATTTCCCTCAATGTGTAAAGTTACCAGAATGACCAGGTTACAAAGTGTCTCTAGCACCATCGTGTGGCTTTTCTAAGTACTGGATGATTCCAGTACTTCAAAGCTTCAAATCTTTTAAAGATGCTGTCGAGCAAATTCCATGATTTGCTTCTCAGTACATTATATACGTGTGAAATGAGTTGCTGAAAGCATGTGCAAAGCTCTAAAACTTTGTCGCATTCAAATGTGGAGTTAGACCGATGAACAGTTTCTCACAGGTTTTCAGCTCAGGTTTTGTTGTTACTCAGCTGGTACAATGCAAAGACAAAGTAATTAACACATAAAACACTCAGAGACTGCATGTAGGTCTGTTCTGATATCTGCAATTGATTGAGCTAGTGTTGCTGTTGTTGCTAAATTCACTCAATTCGAGGGGGCAGAGCTTCAGCTCGTTCAGACGACACGTCCCCCCAGTATCAAGCAGAGAAGACTGCAGATTTTCTCGCGATTTCAAAGCCTAATTGAACATACTTGTCGGTGTTTTCATTCGAATTTGGATGAGTAGTTAACAAATCATTCTTCTGTGGTGTGATGAACTTAAAAACGAATTTTCAGTTCTGCTTTACAGCATCATTAAGTGACTATGATGACTTCCATCATTATCATCTAGCGTAAAAGTAACCAGCCTTTGGATCGGGCACACAATGAGCCAATCAGCTGATCCTTGTGTTTAACTTGTAGCTGCCCTCCCCCCCTTCCCACCCTAACTATCATCTCTCTTATTCTCTGTGTGTCCCGTTAGTACAGGACTGAAGCTGAGGCAGTGCCCCCATGTTCACAGACAACATCTGAAGGACCCCCAGCCCCACCACCCCCCTTGATGCCCCAGGATTGACTGTCGCACAAGTGGCCTATTGTGACAGCGTCTGTTAGGGTATTATTCACAGGGGGGGGGGCGGGGTTAGCAAGTCTAGGGAGCATCGGAAGACTGTGACTTAACCCCCCCCAATCCACCACTTACGCACACACACATGCACACACACACACACACATGCACACACACACACACACATGCACACACACACACACACTTCTACCCATAATCCCTCTGTTGAGAGTCACTTCCCGTTTCTGAAAGCATGATTGCTTTGACAAAGCAACAGATCGCGTGTGTGTACGTGTGTAGAGGAGTTGGTGTGTGTGCCACGTCTAGAGAGAGTTGACGCGTGGTCTTTCAGCAACAGGGGACAAAGCACTTCAATGTGAGTATTACGAAGCAGAGCATATAATACTGTTAACTTGCTTTGTGCGTGACTACTGGAGTGTGTGTGTGTGTGTGTGTGCAAGCTTGCATGACTACTTGTGTGTGTTGCGGGGTCTGCGTGCGTCTGGAGGGGAGCAGAGCAGGGGTAACGCCATTCTGGCTTCATAAACATTGAGCATATGGCATGGGGAACGCAGCAGTGTGTTGCTGCATTCAACTGATACGTTTTTGAATCAGACTGCAGTCACAATAATTCCCATCATTTAATTGTTTAGCTTTACAGTGTTTATGTACAGTTAAAGTAACACATTTTGCATGGCCTTCGGTTACTGTGCTGTGGATAACACAAAGAGAAATATGATCTCTCTCTCTATCTCACTCTCTCTCTGTCTATCTCTCACTACTTTCTGTCTATGCTTCTCCATAACTCTGTCTCTCACAGTCTCTTCTACCCTTCCTCTCCTGTCTGTACTCTCCATCTCTCTCCAATTCTCTCTGAGGGATTAGTTAGGTCTGAAGTGAGGCAGATTCTCTCTGTGAGGGATTAGGTAGGTCTGAAGTGAGGCAGATTGATGATTGATCAATGCGTGATCAGCGAGAGCGCTCCCTGGCTGTAAGAGACCTCAGTAAGGTGGAAACATCCAGACTCCATCATTCCAGTCTGCCCTCTGAGTGTTGGAAACGGGATACGAAGAAGGAATTGAGGTTCCATGCAGAAAACCAGTTTATAACAATAGTGCGTCGTGACGCAGAAATGTTTCTGTCTTTAAATATCATCATGCGTGACGGTGTGTGTTAGAGAAAGAGATGAGGGGAAGTGACATTGACACTTAAGGCAGATAGAGGAAGAACAAGAGAGTACAACAAGTAAAGACCGAGAAAGAGCCAATTGATATGGGACACTGATATCACTGCACTGTGAGGCTGCAGCAGGAGGATGCATGAGAGGCATGGGACTCCTGAGAAGAAGAACTGTGCGACCTCAGTACCGTGTCTTCCAAACACCCCCCCTCCCCCATCCTCCCTCCCTTCCTCCAAGCAGATGGAGAGGTTCTGTAAAAGTCCCATCTGTTCGATTCCTCCTCCATGAGATGATCCGTCCCTCGGTCTGAGACTCAAGCTGCCTCTGTGACTGCGAAGTAAACAGGCTATATTAAGAGAAGTGAGAAGCAGCGGCCATGTGACATGTTGCTGTGTGGCTTTCTGTACGAGGACAGGAGAATCGAGAAGTTCTATTCGAGGCCATGTCCGTTTTTGGATGTGTTTGTGTCTCTGTTTTATTTCTCTCTCTGGAGATGGGAAGCGGGGGGGGGGGGGTGACTGGAGGTGACAGTGTGACAGGGAGCAGCGAGGGATGGTTGGGTCTGTCCCCCAGGTTGCTTGTTTATCCGGGCACGTATCTGACAGACAGAATGGAGACGTGCTGGGGGCGCGTGGCACTGCATGCGCGTGGGTCCCCGTCACACTTGTCCCTGCCCTTCTCTGTCCCCTTGTCATTGACACGCCCTCTCTTCGTCTCCCTCTGCCTTCCCCATCCTTCCATTTCTGTCCTCCGCAGAGTGTGAGAGAGAAATGAGGGGTCTGAGAACATTACACGTGCAGATGGACTCTTTAATTACCACACACACGCCCACACTAATTGATGGTTGTATCAGCTTCGTTTTTTTTATTGTACTTAATGGAAGCATGCTCTCTTTCACGCACACACACACACACACACACACACTGTGTCAGCATTCTGTTTCATCCTGCTAATGGCCCAGCTCGCTTTAACGGAGCTCATATTTCACCCCCTAGTGAGAGCGAGAGAGCCCAGCCAACAGGTCCATTACTGAGAGCGAGAGAGAAAGAGAGAGAGAGAGCGAGAGAGAGAGAGAGAGAGAGAGAGAGAGAGAGAGAGAGAGAGAGAGAGAGAGCAAAGAAAGGAGGGAAGGTGACAGAGAGATACAAAGCAGTAGAAGGAGAGATAGAAGGTGAAACAGATAGAAAAGGAGGGGATGGAGAAGATGGAGGTGGCCAAGCAAAGGGAGAAACTGCATAAACAGAGAGTTGGAGAGAGGAAGGGAGAGGGAGGAGAGGGGGAAAAGTAGAGGGAGGAGAGAGAGGAAGGGAGAGGGAGGAGGGAGGGGAAGGGAGAGGGAGGAGAGAGAGGAAGGTAGAGGGAGAGGGAGGAGGGAGGGGAAGGGAGAGGGAGGAGAGAGAGGAAGGTAGAGGGAGAGGGAGGAGAGAGGGGAAGGTAGAGGGAGGAGAAGGTAGAGGGAGGAGAGAGGGGAAGGGAGAGGGAGGAAAGAGAGGAAGGTAGAGGGAGAGGGAGGAGAGAGGGGAAGGTAGAGGGAGGAGAGAGGGGAAGGTAGAGGAAGGAGAGAGGGGAAGGTAGAGGGAGGAGAAGGTAGAGGGAGGAGAGAGGGGAAGGTAGAGGGAGGAGAGAGGAGAGAGGGGAAGGTAGAGGGAGGAGAGAGGGGAAGGGAGAGGGAGAGGGAGGAGAGAGGGGAAAGTAGAGGGAGGAGAGAGGGGAAGGGAGAGGCGGGGATGAGGCTGCAGGCGTACTGCGGCAGCGGAGTGACGTTACAGACGAGAGGAGTGACACACACACACACACACCGTCTCCCAGGCCTGCCAGCCTGCCTGGGTAGAGTAGTGAGAATCACCGTCTGGCACTGACACGCACACACTCCCTCACACCAGGATGGACAGGATCCACACATACACCGTGCGCATGGAAAACGTGAGTGTTCTTGTGCGTGTCAATCCTTAACAGTAATGCTGATTTAAACAGGTGTCATTCTGTGTGTGTGTGACATTTGAGTGGTGTCCATGTGTATGTTAGAGTGCCTGTGATCTGTTTGGTTAGCTTCTGTGCATGTTTGTGCCATCTGAGTGCTGTGTTTGGTGTTAGTGTTTTTGGAGTGAGTCCATGTGTCAGTGTGTAAGTGAGTCATCTGTTAGGAGTTACTGGTACTTTGTACAGTACATAGAGCTTGAGAGATGAGGCTGGGGCGAGTCTCAGGGCTGTCCTGTAACCAGGGGTGATGCATGTCTGACTCAGCATTTTGAAGGGACGAGATGACTCAGTGCAGCATGCGTAGCGGACACAGAGTGTGTGTGATCTCAGCACCAGGTCACCCACATGGCAAAGGTGTGAGTTCCCTGTGAGTCATCTGTGTGTGTCTGCCCAGGCTGCGTCGCTATTTGGGTTGTGCGCTTGTCCCATACCATTCAGAACGAACTGTAAATGAAAAAGCGTAGCGAGTGTTTTACACTGCGTGTGTTCGTGTGTGTGAGACAGTCTGTGACAGTTTCATTCATTATGTTCTTCTGCGTGGCAATGTTAGGAATCCTATAATGCATTGTTAGAAAAAACATTGATTGACGTGTTTTCCTGTCAAAGATGCAAGCACTGATATCACTGAACAATGTCACTTCGAAAGTGAGTCACCAGAAGATCTGCTCCTCCAATTGGCTCAAAACCTTCACCCCTGTTTGTCACAGCTTCCTGTCTCTGGGAAAACCGCCGAGCCCTCGGCCAATCGGGGGGCAGCGGTGAGGATGCAACAGTGATCCAGGAAAAAACACAGCATTGTTCCTCGGACACCGGCGGACTAGGACCTGGCTCTCACACGCTAATCACGGCTCGGCCCGCTTAACAGAACCCTCAGAGGACACACACACACAGGTAGGTTGCTCCTACGGGACTGGGCTACCTAGGGCTTGTTTCTAGATTTTCAGGACTTATTACCAGTATGTCATCAAGTTTTGAAGTAGCATTTTCAAAAGAGTAAGATGTGGTGTGGGCTGTCAGTGTCTTGCGACCTAGCGTCTGTTACCATGACGTTACCATGAGGATCAGCTGCTTTCTGTCGTTAGTGTGTCTGCTGTTTGTTTACTTGTACAGCCTTTAGGCTGAGGCGGCTCTTGGCTCCGGAACATTGATCTGGGGGATCAATGTGAGGACAGAGAGAGCGCTGGGAGAACACACACACTGACACACACAAACATAGCACACACACACAACCAACACACACACATAGCCCACACACACACACACACATAGCACACACACACGATTCAGACACACACAGTCACACGAGTCTCTTTGAGCAGCAGTAACAGCCTTCATGTAAAATAGGCTCACCTCCAGTGGGCATTGATTGATTTTGTTCTGAATCACCGGGCTTCTCTCTCTCTCTGTGTGTGTGTGGGTGTGTGTGTGTGTGTGTGTGTGTATGTGATTAGACTAAATCCGGTTAGACTGGGTGGGTCACGGGACCGTCAAGGAAAGGGGGATGACTACTAAAGTAGCGTAATATGATTAAAAGGTGACAGATTTAACTCTCCTCGTCTCTGCCCTGCAGTCTCTCTTACCTAAACACTGTTTACACTTGACCTTGTCTGTATTCCAAACCCCAGACAAAGACACCGTGGTCAAATCTAACTTTAGGCCTGATGTGTACTAAAAAGAATTGTAATTTTTTGGCACGTTCAAACGGTTACAGTGTATACTCCACCACATGACTAACACTATCACTGTGAGCAGGGATTTACACGTGATGAGAGGGAGCAGTAAAGATGAGGTTTGCTGGTGGTGCTGTGTAACAATTTGGCCACTAGATGGCAGAACATAACAGACCAAAAAAGTGACATTGATACAAGATGATAATATGGTTAGTTCATGTAAAACAGACTGAGCTTACAAATGTAATGCATGTCAACGCTAGACTGGCTTTGAAGATGAATAGAGGTCACAAGCTTGATTTGACAATACTTAGAGCTAATACACGAACACAGTACTTCCATTGAATTAGCCTACTGCTGGTCTTTAGAAGTGAGCTAGCATGCATAACACATAACAGCCTCAACTAGAATTTTGAAAGATGCAGAGAAAAAAAAGCACGCACACACACACACACACAAACACACACACAAACCCACCATCTGAGCCTCCATGTGTTTGTGTCTATGTGCCTGGGGTTGAATGAGGACTCTGGCATTCCCACTGGGAATCGAGCATTTCCATACAGACAGACTGCGGCACCACACCACACCTGTGTTCCTGGGAACTCGAGCAGGAATTCTAGCAGACAGACTGGAATTCTGATGCTTATTAGTGGCGTCTGCACAGAGGTCTTCCCTAGGGACGAGAAGAGAGAGAGGAGGATGGAGGAGGGGAATGGGAGGGGAGGGAGAGGGTCAGGGAGGCTAGGGGAGAGAGATGGAGGACAGGAGGATAGATAATGATGAATGTCCACGTCCTTCTGATTGTAGTAGTGTTGTAACTGATGTCTCTGTCCTCTCTGGTGTGTGTGATATTGCATCTCCTCCTCTAAGCATGACGAAGCACAAGGACCTACAGTAGAGACCTCCTCGGCAGCATTAAAGACAAGTGTGAATCTGTGTGTGTCTCTGTGTGTGTCTCTGTGTGTGTCTCTGTGTGTGTCTCTGTGTGTGTCTCTGTGTGTGTCTCTGTGTGTGTGGGTCTGTCACCTTGCTCTCTACTCAACCATCACGGCCACTGAGAGAATCCGACATACAGTTTATACTAAGATAAAGCCATGCTTTACTGAAGACAGCTTTTCAAGAAGGCTCCTTTCACAAAAGTACACTTTCGGAGAGAGGATGGTGGGTTAAAGCCATGACTTGGTTGACAGCTGCAACAGCTGTTCACCAGCTCTGGTTGATCAGCCCATGGTCAACAACACACACAACAACATGTTTATGGCCTTCAAATACTTGTGGGTGAAAATATACTTGCGGTTACGATTATTTTAAACAGCCTGGGGTTTTACAACCGTGAAATCTGAATGGATACAGTACAACAGATGTTGCAATTAGGGCCTGCGTATAGAAGCGTGTTTATCCTAAGTGTTGGATACAATGTAGACTATATGCATCTGCCGTTTTGGCTATAGCCTACTGAATATGGTTTACAAAAGACAACTTGGTTCAGTGCGTGTTTAGGCTACATATACACGAGTGTGTCCTTATACAATTCGGATGTAACCAACGTCTCAAGTTGCCGCTAATGCTGCAGCTGTGTGTAGAGAAACGGTTTAAACGGCATTTGTGAGGTGGACTAGAGGTCAGTAGTGAATGTAGGCCTACGTCTTCAGTTATCACAGTCATCCCTCTCTCAAACGAATCTTTCCTCTCTTCTGTCGTTCATCTCTCGCTCAGCTGCAGAGAACCACGAGGCAGTCCCAAATTACACGATATTACATTAAAATGGAATCTCGCAGGCCTAGATAACGGCTGGCGGGGACAGTCTCACACTGTAAGACTACTGAAGGTACAGAAGGCGAATTTCTGTTGTCTGTAAACCATCGTATGGGGAACGAAACCTAGAACAGGTAAAGTAGAAAAACGCTGCGACGCCTCTCTACGTCACATTTAACTAGCCTACTTATTTGTTCTTCTGCCGTGGTTGGGGGAAGAAAAAAATTAACAACGCCGTGGTTGGATGGTTAGCAAGAAGGCGGCTATGGATGATGCACAGCAGTTGCAGTCAAACAGGCCATTGACAAGAGCGTAGAAAAAGTGTAAATTTGTGGAAAGTTAAGTTTATTTACCACAACCTGGCCTGCGATTTCAACAAGGTCTTTGAATATGTGATAATTATCGGAATCTATGAAAGCTATCGCTACACTGTAGCCACCGTAGGAAACGGTCACGCTATTGGTTGACAGTCTGGGTCAAGGGTTTGTGGGGCTGTTAATGTTGTTAAGTCTTTTAATTGTGTTTTCGTAATTTGTTAACGTCTTAATCATTGTTGTATTTTATGCTTAGGGTAAGAAGTCACTGTTTGCCTAGGAGGGCAGTGTTTGGGATTTTTTGGGCGACGTCACCATGACCTATAGTTTGGGATGGGATTTTATAAAGACTTGTCTGTGTACATTTAGAGATATCTTAATTTAAATGTTCATGTTCATTGAATGATTTTTTGATGAGTTTATCATGATTAGAGTTTATCATGATTATGATCATAATCAAACGCTGGACAGAGAATGTTGTCAAAAGTATGGTTGGTATAGTGTGCTGCTGGGTTACTCCACGTGCACGCCGGTGTTGCGTCTATTAAAGCACTCATCCCCGCCAGGATTTGCATCCCCTTGCCGCGGGAGCGCGCATGAACTCAGAGAAGCGGTGTGTAACTGCTGCACTTCGATTTCACATTTAAAATGGAACAAATAGCGACGTGGAAGACTCAACAGTGTTTTCCATAGTAACAAGAGACTCCTTTGTCTACATAAATACGATCTGTGGAGATGTCTGGTCTTTTCTAGCAAAAGTTATCAGAATCAGAATGGGTTTTATTTGCCATGAAAGTTTGCACAGACGAGGAATTTGCTTTGGTAGGAAGGTGCATACAATAAACATATAGAAATCTTACATTTAAATATGAGGACTAACTATTTCCAAGGGTACATAACTAGCAATAACTAAGTGGAATTAAAATTAAGGTAAAATGTACAATAAAATACAAAATAAAATATAAGTTTGTTACAATATAAAAATACAACAACAAATATGACAAAAAACACAAATGGTACAGGGGATATACATTGTATCAGGCCGTTTGTTCAGCTGATATAATGTGTATAATGTAAAAACTTATGTTTTATTTTATATTTTATTGTATATTTTACCCTAATTCTAATTCCCTCTAAAACTTTTGCTAGAAAAGACCAGACATGACCAAAAGAACACAGTAAAGAACACACATGATGGCAGGACAGACCCTTTGCATGTTAGGGGAGGGGGTACACATTATATCAGGTGAAAAAACGGCCTGATATAATGTGTATCCCCTCTGTAACTTCTGTGTTCATTGACAGACCAATACTGAACATTCAATACTGAACACCAAGATCAATACTGATACCAACGTTCGTATCGATACTATCAATACTTTAGATCGTTCCGCCCATCCCTTGTACCATTTCTAGCTTTTGCATTGTCAAATTGATAATTAGCACTTCTGAGGTAGAGTGGTATATGGGACACATGTTTGCCATGAAAAGGGCATTGCTGACTCTTTAGAAAGGCAGCGTCGATAAAGACGAGAGTCGTTTGATGCTGGCTCTAACAGTAGTGGGTGGGATACTTTGGTGTGAATCCTTTTGAACTCGAGTAAATGTTCCTAGGTTCGCAAAGTTTAAACCTTTAATTGCTTCACGCCAGTTTATCACAACTTGACATTGTTTTGTGGTCCTTCTGTACGTGACAGTGAGAAAAGGTAAATGCAGAACATCGAAATATATTGATAACAGGCAGTGCACTGTAGACGTTGCGTTGATTGTCCCAGAGGGGTGTGTGGAGCGCAAGTTTCCAACTCCTAACTGGCAAATCACATTACACGGAAATCCCACGGCTTTCTGAAAATAAGACGATCTCGTGCTGTACCATGACTCAATTCACTGCATGTCCTAGACCACGGTCCTCACATGCCGTTTCTTATCCACCCCAATACCATGAGCAAGTCCCATGCCATGCTTTTAAAAACGGTCCATCATCCTTAGTCATTATCTTATGCACATGTTGCAATGTCAGCAACGTCTTAATAACTTGCTCCAACCTCTCTTTCTGTGTCCCCCTCCTACCCCCCCCCCCCCCCCCCCCCCCTCCTACCCCCCCCCCCCCCTCCTACCCCCGCCCCTTCTCTCTTTTAGAGCCAGTGGTAGTTACCCAGACCAGTGATGAGTGTAAATGTGAAGTCCCCCCCTCCGGCAGCTCCCTCTTCAGGGATCCCCCTCCCCCGGAGCCTGCTCCCTTCCTCTCCCAAAGGAGACTCTCGCCTTCAGACCAGCAGCCTCCCTCGACCCACCGCACACAAATCGAAACAACTCACACCCTCACAGACACCCACGCACTCTCCCAAACTGTCCGCGAGGAACACCGGCATCCCAGGGCCCTCCTCCAAGGATCTTCTCAGGGATGCCACCCTGAGGAACAAGCTCCTACAGCGGGCAGCTCTACCCGTTCCCCAGGCCTCACGCTCGGCCTACAGTAGTCCCCTGACTCAGCGCAGGGAGCCTCCGCGCTCCAGAGACACCCTGGACTTGGGGAAAGTCACACACACGTCAGCACACGTAGCCACATTCCTCCCATCATACACACCCCCACACACGAGCGCACACACTCCCCAGAACAGCAACCAGAACAGATATGCCTGTGCTAACAGGAACCAGCAATGGGGAGACAGCAACCTCAGTCCCCAGTTCCTGCCAAGGAGAAGGGACAATTATAACACCCACACCCAGGAGGGAGGAGGGAGCCCAGGGGAGAGAGGGGGTGATGAGGACTCTCCTGATCCAGGCCTTGTGGAAGACCAGTCATCTAGATTCAGCAATGACAACCTGCGGCCTCCTCTTCCTCTTACCTTGACCCCCGACCCGTCCTTCAGGGGTCGAAGTGGCTCCAGTAGCCAATCGGATGAGGAGATGGGAACCCCAGAGGACCTGAGTCCTGCTGTGTCTCCGACCCAGATCCCTCCTCAACCTATCACCTTGGCCCAAGCTCCCTGCCAGCAGAGAGAGGCCCCGCCCACAGACACACAGACACCCAGAGTCAACATGGCCACAGTGGCTCCCTTCAGATACAGGTGAGCTTTAACCACTGTCTCTCTGCTGCTATCCCCTCTCTCTCTCTCTCTCTCTCTCTCTCTCTCTCTCTCTCTCTCTCATCTCTCTCATCTCTCTCTCTCTCTCTCTCTATCTCTCTCTCTCTCTCTCTCTCTCTCTCTCTCTCTCTCTCTCTCTCTCTCTCTCTCTCTCTCTCTCTCTCTCTCTCGCTCCTCATACACACACATAGTCACTATCCTTTCTGCTCTTTCATTCCCCCTATCCCTACATTTCTCCCCGTCTCCCCGGGTTGCAGACATGAGACCAGTCACACAGATCCTTTAGGACATCTAAGTATCTCTATACTTCAGAATTGTATACACACACATGCGAGCACTTTCTCACACACACACACACACACACACACACACACACACACACACACACACACACACACATATACTTGTGCTTTTTGGAGCAGAGCTGATTGTTATGAGTGTTCGCTGGTCAGCCTTCAGGCCCTCCTCAGAAAGGACTGTTACTTCCACCCCCCTCTTTACAATTTTCTCTGGTTTTCTTCAAACGATAGTCAAGTAATGCTAGTGTAATAGTAACAAACCATAATATCAAGTAACAAACCCAATTTCATGGCACATTGCGAATTTGCAATGGAGTGTTTCAGATCAACAATGGAATCATTGACTTCAAAGCACTATTGTGCAGCATATCTAAATCGAGGATCAAATCCATTTTTACCGAGTCACAGAGAAACCTCTGTCATGATCTGCCGAGTCTGATTTGCAAATGAAACGAAATTGGAAACTGTTCAGTCACTGAGTGTGTTGAGGAGGGTGAGTGGTCCTGGTTCCATGATGGTGGTCCCTGTTCTCCCAGGCTGCAGGTCCAAGACAGAGATGTCTCTGTGGAAGAGCTGAGTGACTGTTCCTCTGGATCCATCGAAGTCTGCTGTGAAGACTTAACGCTCGGTGAGTACAAACACACACACACGCACACACGCATGCACTCATAAACTCACACGGGCGCACACTGATAGGATATGCCTCAGGTTTCAGAAGTAAGATGAATAGACTGGGAATTGGCAATAAGGACATGCTTCACACACTAACCCTCCAAGCTAAGAGTCAGCCCCACCATGTGAATGGAGCTAGCATTCAGTGTCGGTCACGTTTGGAGTGTGCTGGCCTAATTCCCTGTGTGTGTATATGTCTGCCTGCGGCTCTGCTGACGATACAAGTCTTTGGATGGAGTAGTGGAGGAGGAGGAGAGGTGAATACATAGATGGATGGAGAAAGAGAGGGCTTTGGGTGTTGAGATGGAAGGACATAAAGGAGGATATGGGTCAGAGCAAGAGTATATTTTCCCCTGCAAGGCTATCAGGCACATGCTCACTCATGGAAATGTTTGAACTGAAACAGGAGCTGTCAGATTCTCTCTCTCTTTATCTTTCTCTCTTTTCTCCCTCCTTCCTTCTCTCCTCGTCCTCATTAACCTGAAACACATGATACTGCCATCCTTCCAGAATTAGGGTTCCATCCAGACCCCCAGCTTTGAACTTTGATGTGGATTATATTATGGGGCAGTGAGGGTATAGAAAACTATGACTTTATTATCAAATAAATCAGTCTGTTTGATGTGGACTTAATGAGGGGACATCAATATGTATGACAATTATACTTTTGATTTCAGCTCTGTTCTAGGACACTTAAGAGACCTTTAACTCCCCCGTACATACCTCTTGTGGACCCATGTGACCTCTGTTACCCCCCCCCCATCCTTTTCTGTAGCCTTGACAGGCTATGAACTAGAAGGACATTTTACTAACTGATTAGTCAGACCTGACTTACAGTAGCAGTAGTTTCCATTTTGACATGTTTAATAGTTTCACATCTGGGAGAACCAAACGTTTCCTCCCCTGTCAAACCATTTCCTCAGAGTCGTCTGTTCAGCGTCCTGAGATGAATCTGTTTCATATTACGGAGGAGGGGGGTGATTGATGACAGCTTGTACTGTATTTTGAGAGATCAGGATACAGGTCATTAATACAGTTTTACTCATCTTTGGGTTTATGAGACTCATCCCCTGCTATTTTCCGTGGACAAACCTGGCAACCCGGTTGATTTGTACGTTCTTCATATCCTGAGTTGGTGGGGTCCCAATGCAGTATACCACTGCTGACAAACCACTAGGAAATACATGTGTATATCCAGTGTTTGCTGCAGGTATGGCTATCATTTTGGGGTCGGTGAAGGGGAGGGAGAGGAGCGGAGTGTTTTAGGTACAGACGGAACCTGTAAGCCTCGGGGTTGGAGTTTGGACTTGCGAGTTTTTTGGGCCTGGAAGAGAAGGTCCTTGACGAGTGTTGGAGAGCAGAAATAAACTCCCAGCAGGATCCCATGATGCTGCCTGGACAGGCAGGGGAGGCTGAAGCTGTAATAACTATCATTTACACATGAGAGGAAGAGAGGGAGGAAAGAGAGTGGGAGAGAGGAAAGAATGAACAAGGGTTTGTCCGTGGGGTGAGGGTTCGAGTTGAGCTGAGACAGGCAGACAGACAGGCAGGCAGACAGACGGGCAGACAGGCAGACAGGCTATCAGACAGGCAGACAGACAGACAGACAGACAGACAGACAGACAGACAGACAGACAGACAGACAGACAGACAGACAGACAGGCAGACAGACAGGCAGGCAGACAGGCAGACAGACAGGCTATCAGACAGACAAAGGCACAAGATTACAAACCCAGTTTGTCATGGTCAGACTGGCAGTGGTAGGTGTATTGGCGGTTAAACCCATAGATTTTCCAGGACATTTAATATTGAGCGTTTCTGGCGGCATCAGACAATTAGTGAACTCCTCAGAGACCAGCTCCCCCTCTCCACCAGCAATCTGTCACCCCACCCTGAACCAACTGCCTCAACCTCTTTACAACCTAAACCCTCTTCCACCCTCCACCACTTAACCCTGGCAATGCTTTACAATATCAGTTAGGACCTCTTATAGGATATATATTTGATAGTGATGACTAGAGCTGCTATTTAAAATGCTGGTAGAACTTCAATAAGAATCTCAGTAGTGTCTGTCAAGAGGTTACTAATTCATGATCACGACAGTAATAGAGAGAAGTACCCAGCGGCTGAAGCACAACAGCTTGATTTTAAACATATGTTGAGAGATGATGAATAGAAGATATCTATCTTTATCGAGGTTCAGTTTATATCTGACCATCTTTCCGTCGGATTGATTTCATTTTACCGTCAAACCTTTAGATGTATTGGTTGCTATCAAGATGTGAAGTTTATTTTGGCAAATATGACAAAGTGCCTCTCAACAACGTTGCCTACACCATCTTTAATATAATTCCACCATATGTTCTTTCAATTACCCCAATGCCCCCCTGACCTTGAGATTTCCGAGATGTTTTTCTTGTCTGTGTGTGTGCCCGTGTGTGCGTGTGTGTGTGTGTGTGTGTGTGTGTGTGTGACAGTAGACAGATGTGGCTTTGAGAGTTAGTTGTGTGATTCGATCTCTGGATCATTTTTCTTTTGCTGTCTGAGGAGTGTCTAAGTGTCCCTGCGGAGCTCTCACACAGTCTGTCAGCTGTCCACACACACACACACACCTACACACACACACACACACACACACATGCGCACACACACACCCGCACACACACCACCCGCACACACATGCTCACACACGCACGCACACACACACACACGCATGCACACACATGCGCACGCACGCACACACGCACGCACACACAAACACACGTATGCACGCTGGCACACACGGTCACACACAAGTTGCATGATATAAATGTTTCCATTCCAACACACAAATAAATACACACAAATGCGCACACAAACTGAGCGTCTGGGATTTGTAGCTCATGGTCTGAGAACTGTATTTTCAGCGATATGAGGTAAAAAAAAACTCTCCTTCCTGTATTGTTCCTTAGCCAACAGAGCACCTCCCCCTCTCCCTCTCTCTCTCTCTCTCTCTCTCTCTCTCTCTCTCTCCTCTCTCTCTCTCTTCTCTCTCCTCTCTCTCTCTCTCTCTCTCGTCTCTCTCTCTCTATCTCTCTCTCTCTCACACACACACACACACACACACACTATATCTTCTTCCTCTATAACTAATCGACAACCCATACTACAGCTGGTTTAGACAGACTAATTCAATCAGGACACTGTCAAGACCATACAAATGAAAAGCACATTTCTCAAAGAATACAGAACTGACTTCAGCTGAATGAATGTGTGTGTGTGTGTGGTTGGGTGTTGGCCTTGTTTGAGTTTTAGTAATAGAGTTACTGGCCCAGTAGAAAGCTCCAGATTCTTAGTGGTCAGATAATGGCCAAAATGCAGGTGGAGAACTTCAGGCAGCAGAACTCAGGAGAGAGCACTCTGTCTTTATTGCCTTGTTTACTGGTTTCCATTCTATTGTCTGGATGTCTATTGATTTGTCCAGTCCACCTAAATGCACTACAAGTAATACACGGTGAAGATTAGATGCAATATGAATTAAATGCAATGAGTTAATGTCTGTGTATGGTTAAATAAGCGAATGAAATTGCATGTACTGTATCCAAGGCCAATTGAATTGACGGTATTGTTGTTCCACTGATGGTTTTATCTATTCATGTCTAGTCCTACAGGAGGGACATTATCCAGTTTATTGAATATTTCCATCAGTTTATTTATGTGGTCCGTACAGTTGAGTTCCGCCCCCCCCCCCCCCCCCCACACCTCACACACCTCACACACACACATAAACATACACAAACACACACACCCCTACCCGCTCCATATCGATCACAGCCCATCATAATCCTCTCGCTCCAATCTCACGAGGGGGGGGGGGGGGGGGGTTATATGCTGAGTGGGCAGAGCTGACTGGTGTATGGACAGCAGTGCGGTTCGGTGATCAGAGCAGGTGAGCGTGCAGCTCCTGAGCGTGTGGGTGGAAGTCATAGGGAAGTCGTCACAGTTCAGCTCGGAGCCAGACCTCTCAACCAACCTGAACCTGTGCTGTCAGGGTGCTGTCAGGTGCTGTCAGGTGCTGTCAGGTGCTGTCAGGTGCTGTCAGGTCCTGTCAGGCTAGGTTGACTGTGGGCCGGTGAGGTGACCCAGTCCAGTGTCTGTCAGGAGGTCTCGCTGGGCCCGTTGTGGAGGCACCCTGCCAGAACATCACACTGACCCCACGTCATTGTCCCTCTATCCCCCGTCCCCGTCTCTCTGTCTTACTCTCTCACTCACATAGACACACACACACGTGCAGACACCACTTGCACGCCAGCACGTACACACACACACCACACACACACCGGACATCTAGCCTAGATACTGCAAGACATGGCTTGGTCGCCCACTCCTCCCCCCATATCTCTCTCTCTCTCTCGCTCCTGAGGGCTCTATGCTGCAGGGCCACTATGGAATGGCTGCACATATTAGCTGGTGAGAGAATGGATGGAGGGAGGGAGGGAGGGAGGGAGGGAGGGAGGGAGGGAGGGAGGGAGGGAGGGAGGGGGGGAGGGAGGGAGGGAGGGAGGGAGAGAGGGAGGGAGGGAGGGAGGAAGAGTGGGGAGGATAGGGGGAGCGGGTGTACGTAAGAACTGGGCCTGACCTCTATGACCAAACCCAGGAAACTGAACGACGGGCCCAGTCATGTGTGCACCGCCTCTGTGTCAGGGCACACACACACACACGCAAACAATCTAGCGCCCGGTAATCAACCTGTCAGTTAAATGACCCATGCCGTGCCTTACCCCACATACACACAACATAAACAAACACTCAGGACACCAACACACACTCAGGACACAACACACACTCAGGAAACAACACACACTCAGGACACAAACACACACTCAGGACACAACACACACTCAGGAAACAACACACACTCAGGACACAACACACACTCAGGACACAACACACACTCAGGGACACAACACACACTCAGGACACAACCCACTAAGGACAGAAGTGGCCGTGATCAGTACTTGCTTTGACACAATGCTGAACGGACTAACAAGAAATTGTTCCTTTCTAACACACACCTTTACATGCGCGCGCACACACACACACGCAGAGAGAGCGTCCATATGACTAACATCACTTGCTGAGACACACACGGACATGCTGTAACCAGGCAACCAGGCTCTGCAGCACAGCATTGTGGGATACCCCTGGGAGGTGGTGCTGAGAATGTCAACACTGAGGCGGGTAGGGAGTGTCTACAAAGACCAGGACAGGGCGAATGTGCACACACACACACACACGCACACACTTCTAAAACAGGATATCCTCAACTAAACTCAAAGTGTTGTTTTTGGCTAGCAGATCTGTGTGTCATAGCCTATACTGGGATGTCATACATTGGATATCATTATTCCACGTCCACACACACACACACACACGCACAGACACACACACACACACACACACAGACAGAATCCCCAAACAGATACCATAAAGTGCAAGGTTGTGATTCTTATTTTAATGAGCTTTGAGGGGCATCCGGATGTGTGACTCATGAGTGTCTGAGAGCAGAGTCATGCTCTGACAGAATGGGGTTTTGTTGGCTAAAAGATTTGTCACTTCAGAGTCAGGCGCTTGTTTGGCTGATGCATTGTTCTCACTGGGATGCTCTCAGTCAGCATGGCATATATGTAGGGGGACTGTTCAATAGACCCATATGACCTCACACTGTGCATCCGCACAAGCTAGAACACATGCACCCGTGACACACAAACACACACTTCAACATGATATATATATATATTAACAGGATATATCCAACTAAACTCATATTATTGTTTTTGTCTGGTGGTTATGTGTCATAGGCATAGCCTACAGCTAGCGTTAGCCTTGGTGTGTCACAGTCTAGGGATATTGTCCCCTGGGTGTCCGGTGAGTTTGTGAGTGAGCCTAGCGCGCTAGCGGATGTAGGCTAACAACACTAACACACAACGCCAGAGCTGGGACAGGATATCCTCTCTCTGTTTGACCGGCTTCCTGTCTTTCCTCAGGTCACGTCTAGAGATCCTCCCCCCTCACCCCTCTCTTCCTCACCCCTCTCTTCCTCATCCCTCTTCCCAGTCCTTCCTCACCCTTCCAGACCCCCCTTCTGCCCCCCTTATTCCCAATTCTTCCACTCTCCCTCAATCGGCCACTGTCCTTCACCCCCACCCTCCACCCCCCTACACACACGCACACGACAGTAAAGAGGGCAGGGGAGAGAAATAATAACCTGATAGAGAAATATGCACCAACTGAGAAATGAAAAGTGAGAGAAAGAGGGAGTAGGAGAGTGGGAGAGAGAGAGATAGAGTGAGGAGAACAGCCCATCTGTGTTAAAGAACTGGAAGTTTTCCTCATGTGATGAGTTATGATCGGAATTAGTCACATTCACAGCTCCATAACTTCTCTCTCCCCCTCTCCTTTTGCCTCCTCCTCTCTCTCCCTCTTTCCCATATCCTTTCCTCTCCTCCTTTTTTCATTTCTCCCCATTCCTCTATCCTCCTTTGACCTCTTCCTGTTTCACATTTTCTCGCTCTCTCGTGTTGTACTTCTCTCATCCTTCACTGTCCATTCCCTCTAACTGTCTGACCCCTCCCCCCCCCCCCCCCCCCCCCCCGCTGATGTCCTTCAATGTGTCTCAGCCTCTGTCTGCCCCATTCAGCTGACTCATGACGTCTGTGACAGCAGGAGCTGTTTGGAACACACACAAACACCCTCCTCCATGGCTCAAGCTTTCATGCAAGTTATTTGTGAGGCTGGAGGGTGAATCTTTACCAAAGATGGCAGGTTGTTGAAGGTTGTAACCGAAGTTGTTGAAGGTTGTAACTTGTAACCCAGGTTGTGAAGGTTGTAACCAAGGTTGTTAAAGGTTGTAACCCAGGCTGTTGAAGGTTGTTACCCAGGTTGTGTCTAGGTTGTAACCCAGGTTGTTGAAGGTTGTTACCCAGGTTGTTGTCTAGGTTGGTAGTCCAGGTTGTAGAGGGTCGTAGCTCAGGGCTGTAGTCCTGGTCGTAGCTCAGGCTGTAGTCCTGGTCGTAGCTCAGGCTGTAGCCTGGCCTGCAGGGTGAGTGGGTCACTCTTTAGCAGGGTGATGAATGAGGAGTGTAATGCTGCATGTGCTGCTGCCTCTCTTCACACTCCAGCCTGTGTACCTGCTGGAGCTCCCTCATCATGGCTGCTCTGATCTCAGTCCAGACCTGCGGCCCACCACCACTGACTGACGCACTCCTGGATGTGTGTGTCTGGTGTGCGCGGTTGTGTGTGTGTGTGTGTGGTGTGTATTTGGGTTGACCTGTGATTATCTCTGTCACTCTGTGTGTGTGTGTGTGTGTAAAGGTGCCTGTGTGTGTGTGAATGTGTTTCCGTCTGACATAGATTTAAGTCTGACTGTGGAGCCACAGTGACGAGTGCTCGGACAACAAGCAGCTGTTACTGCTGACAGTCCTGGGACAGGCCTCCCCACCTGAGGGGGGGGGTGTCTGAGTACGCATGCTTTTAATGCCTGCATGTTTGTGTGTAGGTATACGTGTGTGTGTGTGTGCACTGTATGTATATGTGTGTGTGTGTAGATGTTTGCGTGCTTCTGTGCCTACACACAGGCCAGGCCTTGTAACGGTCCCTCCTCACTAGTGAATGATCTTAAAGCCTCATCAGGGAGGAATAGAGACTGAAGCAGTGGCTCCTACTGCCTGTACAGCCCCCCTGCTGCCCTTCTCCTGCCCCTCTACTGCCCCAGAGAGCCCCTACAACTGTCACCAGAGCCCTGTGTGTGTGGTGTGTGTGTGTGTGTGTGTGAATGCGAGGGACCTGAACATTGGGCCATTATTAAAGCAACTTCAACTAATAAATAGTTTAGCTTGGAAACATTAACCAAGCACAGCGTAAGTTACACCCGGAGCTCCTGTGTTACCTTACTGTGCCACACACACACACACACACACACACACACACACTGCCGCTGAGCGTTTTAGAGGGAAGACGGCGCCAGTTTGGTGGACTGGTTAAAGACACGCCTTATTTTTTCCTTTTTCTAAAGTATGGCTTTAATATTTGCTGAGGAATGCAAGCGAACAGGGCATCGTTTGTTTAATCTGGAACCTTCTTAACTGATTTATGCAAATATAACAGCAACTGGATGGCGAGTGCCAAATGGAGCGGTTGTGTTTTGAATACTGGTTTTAACAGTCGCAGACTTGGAGAGCGGCTGAACACGGCAGGGAGGCTGTGTCCTGTGTGGAGGACAGGGCAGGTGTAAGTGCTGTGTCTGTGTGGAGGACAGGGCCGGTGTAAGTGCTGTGTCTATGTGGAGGACAGGGCCCGTTGTTATTGCTGTGTCTATGTGGAGGACAGGGCCGGTGTTAGTGCTGTGTCTGTGGAGGACAGGGCCGGTGTAAGTGCTGTGTCTGTGTTGGGAGGACAGGCTGGTGTAAGTGCTGTTGTCTGTGTGTAGGATAGGGCCGGTGTAAGTGCTGTGTCTGTGTTGGGAAGACAGGGCCGGTGTAAGTGCTGTGTCTGTGTGGAGGACAGGGCTGGTGTAAGTGCTGTGTTCTGTGTTGGGAAGACAGGGCCGGTGTAAGTGCTGTGTCTGTGTGGAGGACAGGTTGGTGTAAGTGCTGTGTCTGTGTGGAGGACAGGGCCGGTGTAAGTGCTGTGTCTGTGTGGAGGACAGGGCTGTGTAAGTGCTGTGTCTGTGTGGAGGACAGGGCCGGTGTAAGTGCTGTGTCTGTGTGGAGGACAGGGCCGGTGTAAGTGCTGTGTCTGTGTGGAGGACAGGGCTGGTGTAAGTGCTGTGTCTGGTGTTGGAGGACAGGGCCCGGTGTAAGTGCTGTGTCTGTGTGGAGGACAGGGCTGGTGTAAGTGCTGTGTCTGTGTGGAGGACAGGGCTGGTGTAAGTGCTGTGTCTGTGTTGAGGACAGGGCCGGTGTAAGTGCTGTGTCTGTGTGGAGGACAGGGCTGGTGTAAGTGCTGTGTCTGTGTGGAGGACAGGGCCGGTGTAAGTGCTGTGTCTGTGTGGAGGACAGGGCCGGTGTTAGTGCTGTGTCTGTGTTGGGAGGACAGGGCTGGTGTAAGTGCTGTGTCTGTGTGGAGGACAGGGCTGGTGTAAGTGCTGTGTCTGTGTGGAGGACAGGGCAGGTGTAAGTGCTGTGTCCTGTGTGGAGGACAGGGCTGGTGTAAGTGCTGTGTCTGTGTGGAGGACAGGGCTGGTGTAAATGCTGTGTCTGTGTGGAGGACAGGGCTGGTGTAAGTGCTGTGTCTGTGTGGAGGACAGGGCCGGTGTAAGTGCTGTGTCTGTGTGGAGGACAGGGCCCCGGTGTTAGTGCTGTGTCTGTGTTGGGAGGACAGGCTGGTGTAAGTGCTGTGTCTGTGTGGAGGACAGGGCAGGTGTAAGTGCTGTGTCTGTGTGGAGGAACAGGGCTGGTGTAAGTGCTGTGTCTGTGTGGAGGACAGGGCTGGTGTAAATGCTGTGTCTCTAATGTCAGAGCCCTGAGCGTATAGATAAAACACACTGGAAAGCGCAGAGAGACACATGTATGCGCGCTGACGTTAAAATGCTTATTGATTAGACTAGAGTAAACAGAGGACGGTCTCTGACTGTGAAAGTTTGTTTTCTGCCGTGTCATCGTGTTGTGTTCTAATGGAGATAAGTATAATGAGTCCTAATGTGTCTTTCTGACTCTTATGCACACGCGCACTCCACGCACACACTAACAGGCTTTCTAGTGATGTTATCACTTCACTGCCTTTCCCTAATGCATCCACTCTTTCTCTCTCTCTTCCTTTCTCTCCTCCTTCTCTTTTCTCTCTCTTCCTTTCTCTCTATCTCTGTCTCTCTCTCTTTCTCTTTCTCTTTCTCTTTCTCTTTCTCTTTCTCTTCTCTTTCTCTTTCTCTCTCTCTCTCTCTCTCTCTCTCTGTCCCTCCCCTCTCTCTCTCTCTCTCTCTCTCTCTCTCTCTGTCTCTTTGTCTCTCTCTCTCTCTCTCTCTCTCAACATGTTGCATGCATTTATGGAGGATGGAGAGATGGGAGTGGAAGGAGGTCCAAGGATGGAGGGAAGGGCACGGAGCGAGAGGGCAGACAAAGGAGGAGAGGGAAACGAGATAAGTGTGAAGGGAAAGGAAGACAAGGGAGAAGGAGAGGAGAGAACAGTGGAGGAATATCGGGGGACAGAGAGGAAGGGGGGAGGACGAGAGGGAGGGCGAGGAGGAGGACGAGAGAGAGAGGAGATGCGCAGGAACGTTTGGTGACGTGGGGGAACGTGCCGGAGATAACTAGAGTTGGACAGAGCCCCCGGCATCTCTGGCTCCTTGTCTGATCAATCTGACACACACTCTCACACACATGCCCATAGAGACAGAGGGATACACACTCTCACACACGCACAGATTTGCGTGCACTCCACCACACTCAAACACACACCGAGAGGTTTGTTTTACTATTATCCTAGTGAGGACCGACAATTTACTCCCATTCAAAATGGTGTCATCTCTAACCCTAACGTTAACCCTTCACATCATTCTAACACTAATGATAACCCTTGCTTTTCATGAGATTGTGATGAGTCTATAGGCAGCTTAATGACATGCTCATCTGTCATTACTAAAAGAGGCAGAAGCAGGGGGAGGGGAAGACAGAGAGATGCAGATAAGATAGAAGATAGAGATGAAGGGAGAAGTCATATGATGTTAGTGGAGCGTGGTGATTGGCTGTTGAGGTTTGGGTCTGTTGCCCTCTCATTAAGGTATAATTGGTGATCCAGTACATTGTATGGTGTGTGTGTGTATTAGTCACAGCCATGACACTTTAAAATCTAAAGTCTAATAGTGATTCGCAGACATCACACAACATAAAAGTGAATGGGTGAATAAGGAGTCATTGAATAGATGGATGTGTGTGAAATGTATGTGTGTGAGATGTGTGTAACCTGCTACAGGGCTTCTCTGACTCACACAAACACACACACACACACACACACAAAGTGTGTATCTGAATCACTAAACCCTGTCACCCCCTTTCTCTCCATGCTGTGCATATGAATGAAAGAGTAGGAGGAGAAAGAGAGAGACAGAATAAGAACAAAGGGATTCAACAGTGTCAGGAAAAGGAAGAGAAAGGAAAGGGAGAGAAAGAGAGAGAATCTTCGAGGGGATGAGAAAAGAGAAGTTAATGTAGCATGGAGGGGAGAAACAGTTCCGTTCGTTCAATAGGCTGGTCATTTATCTACAGCCCCTTACACTTCACACTCGCTGGTGGAGGAGCACGGCAGCGTTTGTGTGTTGTGTGAGAGAGAGAGAGACAGAGAGAGAGAGAGAGAGATGGAAAAATAGAGGGAGGATGGGCGGGTAA